>NW_026891532.1:0-24135 GCF_015708825.2 Lethenteron reissneri
CGCGTCTAGAGTGAACACCGTCACGTCTAGAGTGAACACCGCCACGCGTCTAGAGTGAACACCGCCACACGTCTAGAGTGAACACCGCCACGCGTCTAGAGTGAACACCGCCACGCGTCCAGAGTGAACACCGCCACGCGTCTAGAGTGAACACTGCCACGTGTCTAGAGTGAACACCGCCACGCGTCTAGAGTAAACACCGCCACGCGTCTAGAGTGAACACCGCCACGCGTCTAGAGTGAACACCGCCACGCGTCTAGAGTGAACACCGCCACGCGTCTAGAGTGAACACCGCCACGCGTCTAGAGTGAACACCGCCACGCGTCTAGAGTGAACACCGTCACGCGTCTAGAGTGAACACCGCCACGCGTCTAGAGTGAACACCGCCACGCGTCTAGAGTGAACACCGCCACACGTCTAGAGTGAACACCGCCACGCGTCTAGAGTGAACACCGCCACGCGTCCAGAGTGAACACCGCCACGCGTCTAGAGTGAACACTGCCACGTGTCTAGAGTGAACACCACCACGCGTCTAGAGTGAACACCACCACGCGTCTAGAGTGAACACGGTCACACGTCTAGAGTGAACACCGCCACGCGTCTAGAGTGAACACCGCCACACGCTCAGCAGTGACACCCGCCACGCGTCTAGAGTGAACACCGCCAACACGTCTAGATGGAAACACCGCCACGCGTCTAGAGTGAACACCGCCACGCGTCCAGATGTGAACCACCGCCACGCTGGGGGGGGTCTGACGTGAACACCGCCACGTGTCCTAGAGTGAACACCACCACGCGTCTAGAGTGAAACACCGCCACGTGTCTAGACGGTGACACCGCCACGTGTCCTAGATGTGAACACCACCACGCGTCTAGAGTGAACACCGCACGTGTCTAGAGTGGAACACCGCCACGTGTCTAGAGTGAACACCACCACGCGTTCTAGATGACACCACCACACGTCTAGAGTGAACACCGCCACACGTCCAGAGTGAACACCACCACACGTCTAGAGTGAACACCGCCACGCGTCTAGAGCGAACACCACCACACGTCTAGAATGGACACCACCCCGCGTCCAGAGTGAACACCACCACACGTCTAGAGTGAACACCGCCACGCGTCCAGAGTGAACACCACCACGCGTCTAGAGTGAACACCGCCACGCGTCTAGAATGGACACCACCCCGCGTCCAGTGAACACCGCCACGCGTCTAGAGCGAACACCGCCACGCGTCTAGAGTGAACACCACCACGCGTCTATAGTGAACACCGCCACACGTCTAGAGTGAACACCGCCACGCGTCTAGAGCGAACACCGCCACGCGTCTAGAGCGAACACCGCCACACGTCTAGAGTGAACACCGCCACGCGTCTAGAGTGAACACCGCCACGCGTCTAGAGTGAACACCACCACGCGTCTAGAGTGAACACCGTCACACGTCTAGAGTGAACACCGCCACGCGTCTAGAGTGAACACCGCCATGTGTCTAGAGTGAACACCGCCATGTGTCTAGAGTGAACACCGCCACGTGTCTAGAGTGAACACCGCCACACGTCTAGAGTGAACACCGCCACGCGTCCAGAGTGAACATCGCCACGTGTCTAGAGTGAACACCGCCACACGTCTAGAGTGAACACCGCCACGCGTCTAGAGTGAACACCGCCACGTGTCTAGAGTGAACACCGCCACGCGTCTAGAGTGAACACCGCCACGCGTCTAGAGTGAACACCGCCACGCGTCCAGAGTGAACACCGCCACGCGTCTAGAGTGAACACCGCCACGCGTCTAGAGTGAACACCACCACGCGTCTAGAGTGAACACCGCCACGCGTCTAGAGTGAACACTGCCACGTGTCTAGAGTGAACACCGCCAGGTGTCTAGAATGGACACCACCCCGCGTCCAGAGTGAACACCACCACACGTCTAGAGTGAACACCGCCACGCGTCCAGAGTGAACACCACCACGCGTCTAGAGTGAACACCGCCACGCGTCTAGAGCGAACACCGCCACGCATCTAGAATGGACACCACCCCGCGTCCAGAGTGAACACCGCCACGCGTCTAGAGCGAACACCGCCACGCGTCTAGAGTGAACACCACCACGCGTCTATAGTGAACACCTCCACACATCTAGAGTGAACACCGCCACGCGTCTAGAGCTGAACACCGCCACGCGTCTAGAGCGAACACCGCCACGCGTCTAGAGTGAACACCACCACGCGTCTATAGTGAACACCGCCACACGTCTAGAGTGAACACCACCACGCGTCTAGAGCGAACACCGCCACGCGTCTAGAGTGAACACCGCCACACGTCTAGAGTGAACACCACCACGCGTCTAGAGTGAACACCACCACGCGTCTAGAGCGAACACCGCCACGCGTCTAGAGTGAACACCACCATGCGTCTATAGCGAACACCACCACGCGTCTATAGTGAACACCGCCACACGTCTAGAGTGAACACCGCCACGCGTCTAGAGCGAACACCGCCACGCGTCTAGAGTGAACACCGCCACGCGTCTAGAGTGAACACTGCCATGCGTCTAGAGTGAACACCGCCACACGTCTAGAGTGAACACCGCCACGCGTCTAGAGTGAACACCGCCACACGTCTAGAGTGAACACCGCCACGTGTCTAGAGTGAACACCGCCACGTGTCTAGAGTGAACACCACCACGCGTCTAGAGTGAACACCGCCACGCGTCCAGAGTGAACACCGCCACGTGTCTAGAGTGAACACCGTCACACGTCTAGAGTGAACATCGCCACGTGTCTAGAGTGAACACCGCCACGTGTCTAGAGTGAACACCACCACGCGTCTAGAGTGAACACCGCCACGTGTCTAGAGTGAACACCGCCACGTGTCTAGAGTGAACACCGCCACGTGTCTAGAGTGAACACCGCCACGTGTCTATAGTGAACACCGCCACACATCTAGAGTGAACACCGCCACGCGTCCAGAGTGAACATCGCCACGTGTCTAGAGTGAACACCGCCACGTGTCTAGAGTGAACACCGCCACGCGTCTAGAGTGAACACCACCACGTGTCTAGAGTGAACACCACCACGTGTCTAGAGTGAACACCGCCACGCGTCTAGAGTGAACACCACCACGCGTCTAGAGTGAACACCGCCACGCGTCTAGAGTGAACACCACCACGTGTCTAGAGTGAACACCGCCACGTGTCTAGAGTGAACACCACCACGCGTCTAGTGAACACCGCCACGTGTCTAGAGTGAACACCGCCACGTGTCTAGAGTGAACACCGCCACGTGTCTAGAGTGAACACCGCCACGTGTCTAGAGTGAACACCGCCACGTGTCTAGAGTGAACACCGCCACGTGTCTAGAGTGAACACCGCCACGTGTCTAGAGTGAACACCGCCACGCGTCTAGAGTGAACACCACCACGTGTCTAGAGTGAACACCGCCACGTGTCTAGAGTGAACACCACCACGCGTCTAGAGTGAACACCGCCACGTGTCTAGAGTGAACACCGCCACGCGTCTAGAGTGAACACCGCCACGCGTCTAGAGTGAACACCGCCACGTGTCTAGAGTGAACACCGCCACGTGTCTAGAGTGAACACCGCCACGTGTCTAGAGTGAACACCGCCACGTGTCTAGAGTGAACACCGCCACGTGTCTAGAGTGAACACCTCCACACATCTAGAGTGAACACCGCCACGTGTCTAGAGTGAACACCACCACGCGTCTAGAGTGAACACCACCACGCGTCTAGAGTGAACACCACCACGCGTCTAGAGTGAACACGGTCACACGTCTAGAGTGAACACCGCCACGCGTCTAGAGTGAACACCGCCACACGTCTAGAGTGAACACCGCCACGCGTCTAGAGTGAACACCGCCACACGTCTAGAGTGAACACCGCCACGCGTCTAGAGTGAACACCGCCACGCGTCCAGAGTGAACACCGCCACGCGTCTAGAGTGAACACCGCCACGTGTCTAGAGTGAACACCACCACGCGTCTAGAGTGAACACCGCCACGTGTCTAGAGTGAACACCGCCACGTGTCTAGAGTGAACACCACCACGCGTCTAGAGTGAACACCGCCACGTGTCTAGAGTGAACACCGCCACGTGTCTAGAGTGAACACCACCACGCGTCTAGAGTGAACACCACCACACGTCTAGAGTGAACACCGCCACACGTCCAGAGTGAACACCACCACACGTCTAGAGTGAACACCGCCACGCATCTAGAGCGAACACCACCACACGTCTATAATGGACACCACCCCGCGTCCAGAGTGAACACCACCACACGTCTAGAGTGAACACCGCCACGCGTCCAGAGTGAACACCACCACGCGTCTAGAGTGAACACCGCCACGCGTCTAGAATGGACACCACCCCGCGTCCAGTGAACACCGCCACGCGTCTAGAGCGAACACCGCCACGCGTCTAGAGTGAACACCACCACGCGTCTATAGTGAACACCGCCACACGTCTAGAGTGAACACCGCCACGCGTCTAGAGCGAACACCGCCACGCGTCTAGAGTGAACACCGCCACACGTCTAGAGTGAACACCGCCACGCGTCTAGAGTGAACACCGCCACGCGTCTAGAGTGAACACCACCACGCGTCTAGAGTGAACACCGTCACACGTCTAGAGTGAACACCGCCACGCGTCTAGAGTGAACACCGCCATGTGTCTAGAGTGAACACCGCCATGTGTCTAGAGTGAACACCGCCACGTGTCTAGAGTGAACACCGCCACACGTCTAGAGTGAACACCGCCACGCGTCCAGAGTGAACATCGCCACGTGTCTAGAGTGAACACCGCCACACGTCTAGAGTGAACACCGCCACGCGTCTAGAGTGAACACCGCCACGTGTCTAGAGTGAACACCGCCACGCGTCTAGAGTGAACACCGCCACGCGTCTAGAGTGAACACCGCCACGCGTCCAGAGTGAACACTGCCACGCGTCTAGAGTGAACACCGCCACGCGTCTAGAGTGAACACCACCACGCGTCTAGAGTGAACACCGCCACGCGTCTAGAGTGAACACTGCCACGTGTCTAGAGTGAACACCGCCAGGTGTCTAGAATGGACACCACCCCGCGTCCAGAGTGAACACCACCACACGTCTAGAGTGAACACCGCCACGCGTCCAGAGTGAACACCACCACGCGTCTAGAGTGAACACCGCCACGCGTCTAGAGCGAACACCGCCACGCATCTAGAATGGACACCACCCCGCGTCCAGAGTGAACACCGCCACGCGTCTAGAGCGAACACCGCCACGCGTCTAGAGTGAACACCACCACGCGTCTATAGTGAACACCTCCACACATCTAGAGTGAACACCGCCACGCGTCTAGAGCGAACACCGCCACGCGTCTAGAGCGAACACCGCCACGCGTCTAGAGTGAACACCACCACGCGTCTATAGTGAACACCACCACGCGTCTATAGTGAACACCGCCACACGTCTAGAGTGAACACCACCACGCGTCTAGAGCGAACACCGCCACGCGTCTAGAGTGAACACCGCCACACGTCTAGAGTGAACACCACCACGCGTCTAGAGTGAACACCACCACGCGTCTAGAGCGAACACCGCCACGCGTCTAGAGTGAACACCACCATGCGTCTATAGCGAACACCACCACGCGTCTATAGTGAACACCGCCACACGTCTAGAGTGAACACCGCCACGCGTCTAGAGCGAACACCGCCACGCGTCTAGAGTGAACACCGCCACGCGTCTAGAGTGAACACTGCCATGCGTCTAGAGTGAACACCGCCACACGTCTAGAGTGAACACCGCCACGCGTCTAGAGTGAACACCGCCACACGTCTAGAGTGAACACCGCCACGTGTCTAGAGTGAACACCGCCACGTGTCTAGAGTGAACACCACCACGCGTCTAGAGTGAACACCGCCACGCGTCCAGAGTGAACACCGCCACGTGTCTAGAGTGAACACCGTCACACGTCTAGAGTGAACATCGCCACGTGTCTAGAGTGAACACCGCCACGTGTCTAGAGTGAACACCACCACGCGTCTAGAGTGAACACCGCCACGTGTCTAGAGTGAACACCGCCACGTGTCTAGAGTGAACACCGCCACGTGTCTAGAGTGAACACCGCCACGTGTCTATAGTGAACACCGCCACACATCTAGAGTGAACACCGCCACGCGTCCAGAGTGAACATCGCCACGTGTCTAGAGTGAACACCGCCACGTGTCTAGAGTGAACACCGCCACGCGTCTAGAGTGAACACCACCACGTGTCTAGAGTGAACACCACCACGTGTCTAGAGTGAACACCGCCACGCGTCTAGAGTGAACACCACCACGCGTCTAGAGTGAACACCGCCACGTGTCTAGAGTGAACACCGCCACGTGTCTAGAGTGAACACCACCACGCGTCTAGTGAACACCGCCACGTGTCTAGAGTGAACACCGCCACGTGTCTAGAGTGAACACCGCCACGTGTCTAGAGTGAACACCGCCACGTGTCTAGAGTGAACACCGCCACGTGTCTAGAGTGAACACCGCCACGTGTCTAGAGTGAACACCGCCACGTGTCTAGAGTGAACACCGCCACGCGTCTAGAGTGAACACCACCACGTGTCTAGAGTGAACACCGCCACGTGTCTAGAGTGAACACCACCACGCGTCTAGAGTGAACACCGCCACGTGTCTAGAGTGAACACCGCCACGCGTCTAGAGTGAACACCGCCACGCGTCTAGAGTGAACACCGCCACGTGTCTAGAGTGAACACCGCCACGTGTCTAGAGTGAACACCGCCACGTGTCTAGAGTGAACACCGCCACGTGTCTAGAGTGAACACCGCCACGTGTCTAGAGTGAACACCTCCACACGTCTAGAGTGAACACCGCCACGCGTCTAGAGTGAACACCACCACGTGTCTAGAGTGAACACCGCCACGTGTCTAGAGTGAACACCGCCACGTGTCTAGAGTGAACACCGCCACGTGTCTAGAGTGAACACCGCCACGTGTCTAGAGTGAACACCTCCACACGTCTAGAGTGAACACCGCCACGCATCTAGAGTGAACACCACCACGTGTCTAGAGTGAACACCACCACGCGTCTAGAGTGAACACCACCACGTGTCTAGAGTGAACACCGCCACGTGTCTAGAGTGAACACCACCACGTGTCTAGAGTGAACACCGCCACGTGTCTAGAGTGAACACCGCCACGTGTCTAGAGTGAACACCGCCACGTGTCTAGAGTGAACACCTCCACACGTCTAGAGTGAACACCGCCACGCGTCTAGAGTGAACACCACCACGCGTCTAGAGTGAACACCGCCACGTGTCTAGAGTGAACACCGCCACGTGTCTAGAGTGAACACTGCCACGTGTCTAGAGTGAACACCTCCACGCGTCTAGAGTGAACACCGCCACGCGTCTAGAGTGAACACCACCACGTGTCTAGAGTGAACACCACCACGCGTCTAGAGTGAACACCGCCACGTGTCTAGAGTGAACACCGCCACGTGTCTAGAGTGAACACCGCCACGTGTCTAGAGTGAACACCACCACGCGTCTAGAGTGAACACCGCCACGTGTCTAGAGTGAACACCACCACGCGTCTAGAGTGAACACCGCCACGCGTCTAGAGTGAACACCGCCACGTGTCTAGAGTGAACACCGCCACGTGTCTAGAGTGAACACCACCACGCGTCTAGAGTGAACACCACCACGCGTCTAGAGTGAACACCGCCACGTGTCTAGAGTGAACACCACCGCGCGTCTAGAGTGAACACCGCCACGCGTCTAGAGTGAACACCGCCACGTGTCTAGAGTGAACACCGCCACGTGTCTAGAGTGAACACCACCACGCGTCTAGAGTGAACACCACCACGCGTCTAGAGTGAACACCACCACGCGTCTAGAGTGAACACCGCCACGTGTCTAGAGTGAACACCACCACGCGTCTAGAGTGAACACCGCCACGTGTCTAGAGTGAACACCGCCACGTGTCTAGAGTGAACACCGCCACGTGTCTAGAGTGAACACCGCCACGTGTCTAGAGTGAACACCGCCACGTGTCTAGAGTGAACACCGCCACGTGTCTAGAGTGAACACCGCCACGTGTCTAGAGTGAACACCACCACGCGTCTAGAGTGAACACCACCACGCGTCTAGAGTGAACACCGCCACGCTGTTGACGAGCCTCACCTTGTTGTTATTGTTGTTGTGGGCAGGTCGCTTCTGAAAACAAGAGCGGTACAGCAGCTCAAGCGGGCGTGGCCTGGTAAAAATAAAAACGGTGTTAGTATAGAATATTTAAACAAAGGTACAAAGTGGCGATCCGTGTGCAGACAAATTAAACTTAAGCGAGAGAATTGAAGCAAACGCGATCAGGCGAGGGCAGGAGGCACAAGGCCCCGCGTTGTAAAGTTTCAATCTGGACATCGCTTCCATGCTCGCTGCTACTCAATTGACATCCCTACGAGAGAGAGAGAGCGAGGCTCTACCTCGGTAAACAACAACCACAACCACCACAACAACAACCACCACAACAACAACCACCACAACCACAACCACCACAACCACAACCACCACAACCGCGATGAGAATCTCACCTCGGATTTCAGTGCACGGGCCGAGCGGCAACTTCCTGGTCCCTCGTGACGTCACGCGGCAGCAGGTGACATGACGTCACTTGCGGGGTACGATGACTCTCCCCTCCCCACAATGAGCGGCTCTCAACTCGTGACGTCATTCACAAATAAATTATGTTAATGAGCCGCCAGTCACCGGGCCTGGCTTTGCCCAAATAAGGAATGGCACTGGGACAGTTATCGGCAGCGGCCGAGTGGATGTGACGTCACGCTCAAGAGCGCGTGAGTTGGGTGAATACCTTGGTGACATGACGTCACTAGCGAGGCACACCTCCCCCTGGCGTTTGACGCCGATGAGGTCACGCTGAGCGGTGACGTCAGAGGGCGGGGTTAGAGTTCAAGTTTGTTGTTGTTGTTGGCAGTGTCGTGGTGAGCGCTGCGCTCCGCACCGACCAGCCGAGTTCCATTTCCGCTCGTGGCCAACGCCGCCAGTGACGACTTTCTGAGCCGGTCCTGAGCCTCCCCTACGTCGACTCAGCCTCAAACGAGTCCCCGGTGCGGTGTGTCAACATCGCCAGCACTGGGGAGACAAAGGCGGCCGGGCGTGGTGCTGGCCACCCACCCCCTCTGTGTGTGCCGTGACGACCTCCACCGGTGCTGCTACTCGCTATGAGCAGCACTTTGTAGACGTCGTGGCTTGGCTCTCCAGCACGCCGCTGGCGACATGTCACGATGACATTTTCATGAAAAGAAAATCGCCATACGAACCTAGGCCGTTTTTTGGCAAAATCGATCCAATTTTTTTTAGCTTTTTTTGCAACGAAAAGTTTATTCCTTGGTTGCGTTTAGCCTGAGTAGCCCATATATTACGTAAAAAGTGGGGAATTTCATGAATTAAATTTTCGAATATAGAAAAGTTAATCGGCATACTGTGCCGTTTTTAGGCTCAATAAGCCCAACTTTCAGATTTATTTTCAGACGAAAGTTAATTGGCTCCATTGTATTTAGCCTTAGTATGCTATGTATTAGATTAAAAGTGGAACATTTTATGATGAAATGTTCACATCCCAATATAGAAAATCGGCATACTAACCTATGCCGTTTTTGGCCAATAATGGACAAATATTTGCAACTTCATATTTCAACAAAAGTGCAATCCTCGGGTGTGCTTAGCCTTAGTATCCTATATATTACGATAAAAGGTGGGACATTTCACACCGGGTACTTCCTGCGAGTACTCTTATATAAGCGCACCTCATCTATCTGTGATGAACGCTGCACTTTCCATAGTTTTCATGCAGGGGGCGCTGCAAACCTACGCGCCCCCTGCATGAACGACGGAGAGCAGGGACAGACGTTCGATCGCGTTGGAATCAATCTGCAGACGGCGGTCTTCTGGCACGGCCAACTCTGTCACCTTATCTCCACCCCGCGATCCCAACCAGGTGAAAGTCCGCATCGAACCGAACCCCGGTAAGGCCATCTACTTAACGACTAGAGAAAATTCACACGAAATGTCGTTTTCAATGAAGTCTTCCAGATGGAAAATGATATCAGCTTTTATTGAAGAAACACAATTTAAAACATAATACAATTCAAAGTTTCATTTTTAAACTTCAAAAGGGAGCATCGGGTGCTTGCGTGGATGCGTCGTTCGTGTGCAATTTTCTTCGTGACTTTCCTGGCCCGAGGCCGTAAATGGTTGTGAGGGGCACCGCAGGCGGTCAGGCTTGCTTCAACCCCATGGTTGTCAACATCCAGACGTTAATCGGCAAGGACCATTTCTTGTCCTAGTTCGCCAACATATAAGACGTCATGCAAAATTCTAATGAGTGTTGTTGTGCAGAATGTATCTACTAGATGTGCTCTGCCTTGTAACCAAATACAAATCTGTACCAAAAATGCATTCCAAATGTGCTCTTAAAATTACCTCCTTGCTATGAAGCAGATCAGCAGACACGACATCTTTCATTTATCGATCTCTCCACGAAACAAAGGAATGTTTTACACAAACTATAACTTAGCACAGCTGTCTGGGAGTGCGTCATTGATTCAGTGCAAGCCACCTGTGGACCCTTATTGGTGCACAGCGTCTCAACAGCAGCCGGGCTTGTTTCAACTGATAGTTACGGACATCCAGACGTTAATCAGTAAGGAGCATTTCTCGTCCTAATTCGACAAAATCTACGTCAACACGTAATACAAAATTATAATTCGTGTTGTTGAGAATGTATCTCCTCTACGTGTAACTTTTGAGTGGTATGCCTTGTAACAGATGAATGATCCGAGTGTGCTCCCTATTTCAAAGACAATGAGTTGCTCCAGAGGGAGATGCTTCCTGAAAACACAAAAGTACCCTTTGACCTGTATCACAAGAACAATGAGTCTCACCTGAGTTATCTGTACAGGTTACTTGAAAAACACACACTGTGTCCTAACATGACTTATTCAATGTTTGACTCTTATAGACAAAAGGCTACATGTACGAACCCAATCAGACAAGTATTCAGTCTAACTTATTGACAGGCATACTAACAAAATTGAATTACTGCACGGAAATATACCACATTAAGTTACATCCTATTAACAAGCTAATTAAAAAACATACGCACCGTCGGCTTAACAGTGTATGTACAACATACTAATGCACCATTCAAAACGAGTCGGCCATTGCATGCTGGCATCTGGGTCAAAATTGAGCAAATTCTAAACATTACCTACAAACTCCACAACTGAGATGCCACATCAACCATCGCCCCCTACTGACAGGCTCTTGTCGACATGCAGGCCGGTGCAGGGCCACCACCTTGTGCCACACAGGGGCAGCTGCCACTTGGGATGCTCTTCGAGTGTTTGAGACGAGATACGATACAAAACTCAAGAGTTGCCAGAGGCGATTAAGCAAGCACAATATAAATGCAATTATAACATAATGAATGCTTGGGAGCTTATTGGCTCTTGCTCCTGGTTAGAGGTCTACCCAACACACAGGTGCACAAAGACTGGCCGCTCTTACCCTGCAGGTTGCACCGAGGAACCGAGTGTTTAACTTCACATTATTGTCATTAAAGGCCTGTGACAAAGGTGCATCTATTGGAGCGACATCGTTTCAGGCTTACACATCTACCGGGTCTCCATTCGACTTTGTACTGTCTCAAAGGAAGTCCACCCACACTTCCACTTCCACAAACTGCTGGGAGTTGCCTCGCTCTGCCTCACAGTCAGGATTCTCCTCCTGCTCCACGTTGCTTCCATCGATGTGAAGGTCAGATTTTGGAGTTGACTCTTCATCTTTACATTTTACCTTCACTTCTTCACTCTTCACCATCACCTCTTCACATTTCACCTTCACCTCTTCATATTTCACCTTGATTTCTTAAAAAGTGTCCAAGCTGGGATTTTCTTCAGGTTCTTGTTTCATGAGGGATGGGCACATTACGGCACTTTGACTTTCACAAGCTGATTTCAGACTACGCTCCTTGTGGATATTCTGATGCTTGTGTGTTCTCTGGTGTTTTTGAAGATGTGGTGACTGTACAAACGCCTTCCCACACACACTGCACTTGAAGGGTTTCTCTCCCGTGTGCGTTCTCTGGTGTTTTACAAGAGTAGATGAATGTGAAAATGCCTTCCCACACACACTGCACTTGAAGGGTTTCTCTCCCGTGTGTGTTTTATGGTGTTCTACAAGAGTAGATGACCGTGCAAACGTTGTCCCACACACACTGCACTTGAAGGGTTTCTCTCCCGTGTGTGTTCTCTGGTGTTTTACAAGAGTAGTTGAATGTGAAAATGCCTTCCCACACACACTACACTTGAAGGGTTTCTCTCCCGTGTGTGTTTTCTGGTGCCGTGTAAAATGAGATGAAAGTAAAAACGCCTTCCCACACACACTGCACTTTAAGGGTTTCTCTCCCGTGTGTGTTCTCTGGTGTGATAAAAGATAAGATGAAAGTAAAAACGCCTTCCCACACACACTGCACTTGAAGGGTTTCTCTCCCGTGTGTGTTCTCTGGTGATTTTTAAGAGTAGATGAATCTGAAAACGCCTTCCCACACACACTGCACTTGAAGGGTTTCTCTCCCGTGTGTGTTCTCTGGTGTGATACAAGATGAGCTGAAAGTGCAAACGTCTTCCCACACACACTGCACTTGAAGGGTTTCTCTCCCGTGTGTGTTCTCTGGTGTGCTACAAGAGTAGATGAACGTGCAAACGCCTTCCCACACACACTGCACTTGAAGGGTTTCTCTCCCGTGTGTGTTCTCTGGTGTGCTACAAGAGTAGATGAACGTGCAAACGCCTTCCCACACACACTGCACTTGAAGGGTTTCTCTCCCGTGTGTGTTCTCTGGTGTGTTACAAGAGCAGATGACTGTGCAAACGCCTTCCCACACACACTGCACTTGAAGGGTTTCTCTCCCATGTGTATTCTCTGGTGTTTTACAAGATGAGCTGAACATGCAAACGCCCTCCCACACACACTGCACTTGAAGGGTTTCTCTCCTGTGTGAGTTCTCTGGTGCCGTGTGAAATTTGCAGGATTATCCGTGCTGTATGCACACCGGTCGCATTGATGCCTTTTTGCACCGAGCCGCGCCGACTGCCTTTGCTCCATCAAACCAATTCTGCAGAGGCAGCAACAGCTGCAGACAGAAAAAAAGTTATATCCACACCATCTACACATCAGTATCAATGCATATACACAGTAACACGTGCCTTACATGTCTGTACTTATTCATATATTCATGATATAGTGAAAAAGCGTCCCAAATTCATCACACGGGCTGTTATGGCACAAAATGAGAGGGCAAATGGTTAGAAACATGCCTGGAAGCCCTCGTATCTTCAAAATGAACATTAACCCAAAACTCAGAGCACACAATTTCAGCTGTTTGGCTTCAAAATAAATGTTTATGAAAGCTAAATTCAGCTGACATAGCAAAGGGTGTTGAAAATAATACTATTTGTGTCATGCACAAATGCATAAATTAATGTTCAATCGCAACTTAGAGGTGTGATGCCAGGCACAGATGTCCTTGACTGCTGGGATGAGCAGTTCCGACTTCAGCTGCTGCACGTGTGTGCTGTGATCATTTCCTGACTCCATTCTTACAAAGAGTTCCAGAGGAAAACTAAAATAAACTACTGTTTTGATATAACCTCTGTGCTCAATAGAGTTAATAGACTTTACTGCAAATACAAACTTGACACTGTCACACACTCAGAGGTGGAGCCAGGATTTTCAGGTAGGGGGGGGAAACCCCTCCAGCAATGAAAAATTACAGGAGTTGTTAGTAAGTAAGGAGTTGTTAGTGAGAAAGGAGTTGTTAGTAAGAAAGGACTTGTCCCTTGCTTTTCATTCGACGCGTGTTGATGCCTTCAGGAAAGAAGATAGACTTTTGTATTTGGGGGGGGGGGGGGGAAATGGCCATGACGTATGTGGCATCAACCCGCATCACACCTGAGCTAAGGGCTCTGCAATGCTTACCCCCCTACCACATGGCTCTTCGCGCGCCGTACTTCTACAGCTGTTCACAGCGTGCCGGGAGATTTTAGGTGGCGCTTCGCTCCTGGCCGATTAAGTCATTGGCTTCTCGGAGTTTCAATACAAATCCGTGTGAAGAACGGGTACAACTGCCATCTTAAATATAAAACAGAACTTACACCTGTTTGTTTGTGTGAAGCAGCAAAAACTCTCCAACGCTGTGAGCTCTGGCGTCATGAAATTTTTACAGCTTATGCTGTCTGGAATGTCTAAGCGAATGCCACGTCATTCCCTTCCCGAGTGGCAAAAATCGACCTGACGTAGCAGTGGGTTCAGGTTGAATTTCCTTGAGTGAAAACATCCGATTAAGGTAAATTGAAGTGTTTCGGCTTCCTTCTTGCAAGCATCAATTTTTTCAGGGTTTTTCATTGAATTATGAGGGAATATTAAATTAATCCAAGACAAGAATCCAAGTCCCGGGCGAAGCCGGGTAGTGAAGCTAGTTACTAATAAACCCCAATGATCCTATCAAAATTAGGGATTTATATCGGATCGTTGGGGGGGCACGTGCCACCCCACCCCCACTGGCTCCACCACTGTCACGCACTGGCATGGTTCACAGGTGGTGGTGTGTCCAGACCCACGCCTGGCCACCTTCACCTGCTCAGTATTAATGCTTCCTCACTCCAAGTAATTCATTGAGGATCAATCAACACAGCCGAGGCTGCGTGTCTCTCTCTCTCCGTGGTGAGATGTTAACTACCTCTCCTGGCATACAGGAAGTCGTGGGTTCGATCCCAGCCTTGACGCCTGCTGTATATTTGGAGTTTGCGTGCCTCTCTCTCTCTCCCCCCGTGGTCGCGTCGATTTCCCTCCGTGTCCCCCGGTTGTCCCCACTCCACATGCAGAGAGTGAACACCGCCACGCGTCCAGAGTGAACACCGCCACGCGTCCAGAGTGAACACCACCACGTGTCTAGAGTGAACGCCGCCACGCGTCCAGAGTGAACACCGCCACGCGTCTAGAGTAAACACCGCCACGCGTCTAGAGTGAACACCGCCACGCGTCTAGAGTGAACACTGCCACGCGTCTAGAGCGAACACCACCACGCGTCCAAAGCGAACACCGCCACGCGTCTAGAGTGAACACCGCCACGTGTCGAGAGTGAACACCGCCACATGTCTAGAGTGAACACCGCCACGTGTCTAGAGTGAACACCGCCACGTGTCTAGAGTGAACACCGCCACTCTGTTGACGAGCCTCACCTTGTTGTTATTGTTGTTGTGGGCAGGTCGCTTTTGAAAACAAGAGCGGTACAGCAGCTCAAGCGGGCGTGGCCTGGTAAAAAATGAAAAAAAACTGTGTGAATATTTAAAACAAAACAAGTTACAAAGTAGCGAGCCAGGTGAAGGGAAATTAAAACTTAAGCAAGATACTCTTTGGTTCTTTCGGTAAAGTCACGTAGAATAAATAAATACATTATATAATAGCATACGACGTTTCAACTGCAACACAAGCAATCATCATCAGGTACAAATGAAAGAGAAAAAAAACGTATTAAACTTAGAGTCAGCTAACATAACAGTCAACACCCTACCTGGTTGATAACGTTCTTCCAAAGATTGCTCAATTTTAGAGAGAGACACGGAGACACATAGACAGACACATAAGCAGAGAGAGAGAGAGATGACACAAAAACACACAGAGAGAGACACACATATAGACACACAGAGAGAGACACACATAGGCACACAGAGAAACAACGCCTCTGTGTTGAGGCCTTAAATAGAGAGAGGGGGGGGGGGTAGAGAGAGGGGGGGTAGAGAAACTAGCACGTCAATGCAAGGCCGTAGCCATGGAGTCAACATTGGGGGGGACCAAATCTTCCACGGGTCTGGGGTCCCCCCCCCAGAAAAATATCTAAATTTGAAAACTATTTTCCTGCCATTTCCTCCCTAAAATATTTTTTAAAGTTCACTAGCACATGGGATGGACTTTGTTTTATTTGATACAATAATGTCTAATAGTGTATTGTAATACATTGGTCTGTTTTTTCTTTTTTACCTTTCTTGTTTCATAGTATGTAATGGCAGAGATTAGGGATTCATAAAGTACAACGCAATCCTATAAACAGGAATCTATGCATTGTTATATGAAGACAAGTCCAGATTTCGTGGCCAAGGTTTAGCAAATTGTTGTCTTTATTAACAGAGCATCGCAATTTTGATTTACAAATATTTTTACAGAAACATATTGGGGGGGCATATTTGATTATTATACTTATTATAACATATTATAACATTATAATTATGACATATTATACTTATTATAACATTATAATTCATATATTATTATAATTATTATAACATATTATACTTATTATAACATTATAATTATTATATATTATAACATAATATTATACTTATTATAACATGTCATAATGACGGCCTTGTGTCAATGAGAGACTTGGAGGTTTGGTGACTGCACAGAGAGAGAGAGAGACACTTAATGCAATGCAACACAGAGAGTCGGTCAACACACCAACTCACGTACTCTTAGGTTTTTTTCGGTAAAGTCACCACGTAGGTAAAAAATGAAATTAAAATTAATAAAAGCAAAAATATAAATAAAATAATAAAATTATAATAAATCACGCCTCACTTGATGCAGCAAATTATAGTCTACATTATAGACTGCCAGTACACTCACCCAGCTTAATAACCAGGCTACAGTCTACATTATAGACTGCCAGTGCACTCACCCAGCTTAATAACCAGGCTACAGTCTACATTATAGACTGCCAGTACACTCACCCAGCTTAATAACCAGGCTACAGTCTACATTATAGACTGCCAGTGCACTCACCCAGCTTAATAACCAGGCTACAGTCTACAGTATAGACTGCCAGTACACTCACCCAGCTTAATAACCAGGCTACAGTCTACATTATAGACTGCCAGTACTCACCCAGCTTAATAACCAGGCTACAGTCTGCATTATAGACTGCCAGTACACTCACCCAGCTTAATAACCAGGCTACAGTCTACATTATAGACTGCCAGTACACTCACCCAGCTTAATAACCAGGCTACAGTCTACATTATAGACTGCCAGTACACTCACCCAGCTTAATAACCAGGCAACAGTCTACATTATAGACTGTCAGTACACTCACCCAGCTTAATAACCAGGCTACAGTCTACATTATAGACTGCCAATACACTCACCCAGCTTAATAACCAGGCTACAGTCTACATTATAGACTGCCAGTACACTCACCCAGCTTAATAACCAGGATACAGTCTACATTATAGACTGCCAGTACACTCACCCAGCTTAATAACCAGGCCACAGTCTACATTATAGACTGCCAGTACACTCACCCAGCTTAATAACCAGGCTACAGTCTACATTATAGACTGCCAGTGCACTCACCCAGCTTAATAACCAGGCTACAGTCTACATTATAGACTGGCAGTGCACTCACCCAGCTTAATAACCAGGCTACAGTCGACATTATAGACTGCCAGTACACTCACCCAGCTTAATAACCAGGCTACAGTCTACATTATAGACTGCCAGTACACTCACCCAGCTTAATAACCAGGCTACAGTCTACATTATAGACTGCCAGTACACTCACTCAGCTTAATAACCAGGCTACAGTCTACATTATAGACTGCCAGTAACACTCACCCAGCTTAATAACCAGGCTACAGTCTACATTATAGACTGCCAGTACACTCACCCAGCTTAATAACCAGGCTACAGTCTACATTATAGACTGCCAGTACACTCACCCAGCTTAATAACCAGGCTACAGTCTGCATTATAGACTGCCAGTACACTCACCCAGCTTAATAACCAGGCCACAGTCTACATTATAGACTGCCAGTGCACTCACCCAGCTTAATAACCAGGCTACTGTCTACAGTATAGACTGCCAGTGCACTCACCCAGCTTAATAACCAGGCTACAGTCTACATTATAGACTGACAGTACACTCACCCAGCCTAATAACCAGGCTACTGTCTACAGTATAGACTGCCAGTACACTCACCCAGCTTAATAACCAGGCTACAGTCTACATTATAGACTGCCAGTACACTCACCCAGCTTAATAACCAGGCCACAGTCTACATTATAGACTGCCAGTGCACTCACCCAGCTTAATAACGAGGCTACTGTCTACAGTATAGACTGCCAGTGCACTCACCCAGCTTAATAACCAGGCTACAGTCTACATTATAGACTGACAGTACACTCACCCAGCTTAATAACCAGGCTACAGTCTACATTATAGACTGCCAGTACACTCACCCAGCTTAATAACCAGGCTACAGTCTACAGTATAGACTGCCAGTGCACTCACCCAGCTTAATAACTAGGCTACAGTCTACATTATAGACTGCCAGTACACTCACCCAGCTTAATAACCAGGCTACAGTCTACATTATAGACTGCCAGTACACTCACCCAGCTTAATAACCAGGCTACAGTCTACATTATAGACTGCCAGTACACTCACCCAGCTTAATAACCAGGCCACAGTCTACATTATAGACTGCCAGTGCACTCACCCAGCTTAATAACCAGGCTACAGTCTACATTATAGACTGCCAGTACACTCACCCAGCTTAATAACCAGGCTACAGGCTACATTATAGACTGTCAGTGCACTCACCCAGCTTAATAACCAGGCTACAGTCTACATTATAGACTGCCAGTACACTCACTCAGCTTAATAACCAGGCTACAGTCTACAGTATAGACTGCCAGTGCACTCACCCAGCTTAATAACCAGGCTACAGTCTACATTATAGACTGCCAGTACTCACTCAGCTTAATAACCAGGCTACAATCTACATTATAGACTGCCAGTACACTCACCCAGCTTAATAACCAGGCTACAGTCTACATTATAGACTGCCAGTACACTCACCCAGCTTAATAACCAGGCTACAGTCTACATTATAGACTGCCAGTACACTCACCCAGCTTAATAACCAGGCTACAGTCTACATTATAGACTGCCAGTACACTCACCCAGCTTAATAACCAGGCTACAGTCTGCATTATAGACTGCCAGTACACTCACCCAGCTTAATAACCAGGCTACAGTCTACATTATAGATTAAATTAATAAAAACGCCTCACTTGATACAGCAAATGTGGCTGTGACGGTGCCACCTGATGACGGAGACTTGTGTTGCCTCCGAAACGTCGTGATTTGTTTATATTTTATTTCTATTTTTACTTTTATGAATTTGTATTCATTTCTTACCTACATGGTGACTTCACCGAGAACTAACGCTTCGCCTGGCTGATCGCGTTCTTCCACAGGTTGCTAAACTATCTTCTTGGTTCTTTCGGTAAAGTCACTTAGAATGGAAATAATGAAATAATAAAAATATTCAACATATTAGTTTTACTATTTTATTATTTACATTCTACGTGATGTAAAATATAATAAAAGTTTATTATGTAAAACATAATAAAAGTGTATAGTTTTATTTTTATTATTTTATAATTTCCATTCTACGTGATATAAAACATTACAAGGTTATTATGTTTTATTTTTATTATTTTATTGGTTTATGTTTATTATTTTATTATTTCCATTCTACGTGATATAAAACATAATACAATTGTATAGTTTTATTGTTTTATTTTTTTATTTCTATTCTACGTGACTTTACCGAAAGAACCAAGAAGATGAATCACTGCAGTCACGAAAGAAGCTTTACATCGAAATTGCTCAACGAAGCGAGAGAATTGAAGCGAACGCGACCAGGCGAGGGCAGGAGGCACTAGGCCCCGTGTTGTAAAGTTTAAATCTGGACATCGCTTCCATGCTCGCTGCTACTCAATTGACATCCCTACGAGAGAGAGCGCGAGGCTCTACCTCGGTAAACAACAACAACCACCACAACAACAACAACCACCACAACCGCGATGACAATTTCTCGCCTCAGATTTCAGTTCCCGCGCCGAGCGGCAACTTTCCGTTACCTCGTGACGTCACGCGGCAGCAGCAGGTGACATGACGTCACTTGAGCGGCTCTGTAACTTACATAAATTATGTTAATGAGCCTGGCCCACACGTGGAGGGATGGGCCGTGGGTGCCGAACCGGTCACAACGAACTCGTGACGTCATTCACGAATAAATTATGTTAATGAGCCGCCAGTCAGTGGGCGTGGCTTTGCCCAAATAAGGATAGTGCTTGAACAGATAACGGAAGTGACCAAGGCAGAGGTGACGTCACGCTGCCTTGAGACGGGTTGGGGTGAATACTTTGGTGACATGACGTCACTAGCAAGGTACACCTGCCCCTGGCGTTTCACGCCGATGAGGTCATGCTGAGTGGTGACGTCACGTAGCGGGATTAGAGTTTAAGTTGATTAAGATTAATTTTCCATTGCTCCCTCCCTTGAACAGAGACCCCTTGGGTGTGTGTGCTCAGCTCAACAATGTGGACATTATTGTGTGTGTGTGTGTGTACACACTGTGTGTGTACACACACACACACACAGTGTGTACACGCACTGTGTGTGTACACACTGTGTGTACACTGTGTGTGTGTACATTGTGTGTGTACACTGTGTGTACATTGTGTGTACACTGTGTGTGTACATTGTGTGTGTGTACACACTGTGTGTACACTGTGTGTGTGTGTACATTGTGTGTGTACACTGTGTGTACATTGTGTGTACACTGTGTGTGTACATTGTGTGTGTACACACTGTGTGTGTACACACAGTGTGTACATGTGTGTGTGTACATTGTGTGTGTGTGTACACACTGTGTGTACACTGTGTGTGTGTGTGTGTACATTGTGTGTGTACACTGTGTGTACATTGTGTGTACACTGTGTGTGTACATTGTGTGTGTGTACACACTGTGTGTGTGTACATTGTGTGTGTGTGTGTACACACTGTGTGTGTACACACACACACACAGTGTGTACACACACTGTGTGTGTGTGTGCACTGTGTGTGTACATTGTGTGTGTACACTGTGTGTACATTGTGTGTACACTGTGTGTGTACATTGTGTGTGTGTACACACTGTGTGTGTACACACACACAGTGTGTACATGTGTGTGTGTACATTGTGTGTGTGTGTACACACTGTGTGTACACTGTGTGTGTACATTGTGTGTGTGTACACACTGTGTGTGTACACACACACAGTGTGTACATGTGTGTGTGTACATTGTGTGTGTGTGTACACACTGTGTGTGTACACTGTGTGTGTGTACATTGTGTGTGTGTGTGTACACACTGTGTGTGTACATGTGTGTGTGTGTGTACATTGTGTGTGTGTGTACACACTGTGTGTACACTGTGTGTGTGTACATTGTGTGTGTGTGTACACTGTGTGTGTGTACATTGTGTGTGTGTGTACATGTGTGTGTGTGTGTACATTGTGTGTGTGTGTACACACTGTGTGTACACTGTGTGTGTGTACATTGTGTGTGTGTGTACACTGTGTGTGTGTACATTGTGTGTGTGTGTACACACTGTGTGTGTACATGTGTGTGTGTGTACTTTGTGTGTGTGTGTACACACTGTGTGTACACTGTGTGTGTGTACATTGTGTGTGTGTGTACACTGTGTGTGTACACTGTGTGTACATTGTGTGTACACTGTGTGTACATTGTGTGTGTGTACACTGTGTGTGTACACTGTGTAAATTGTGTGTACACTGTGTGTGTGTACACTGTGTGTACACTGTGTGTACATTGTGTGTACACTGTGTGTACACTGTGTGTACACTGTGTGTGTACATTGTGTGTACACTGTGTGTGCATTGTGTGAGTGTACACTGTGTGTACACTGTGTTTACACTGTGTGTGTACATTGTGTGTACACTGTGTGTGTGTACACTGTGTGTGTACTCTGTGTGTGTGTACACTGTGTGTGTGTACACTGTGTGTGTACTCTGTGTGTGTGTACACTGTGTGTGTGTACACTGTGTGTGTGTACTCTGTGTGTGTGTACACTGTGTGTGTACACTGTGTGTGTGTACATTGTGTGTACACTGTGTGATGGCTGGGTGTATGGAATTGATGTGGTTGAGGAATTGGTCTAGAGCAGGCCGGCCATGTGGCCAGATGACAAAAGTGTCATCTACGTACCTCTTCCATAAGGTCGGGCGTAGAGTGGCAGTCTGGATGGCGTCAGTCTCAAATTTCTCCATGAAGACGTTGGCTACAACCGGAGATAGGGGGGAGCCCATTGGGGTGCCCTCAGTTTCAGTGGCGGCTCCTGCAAAATCTCTCAGGGGGGGCAAATGTCTGGATGATTGATAAGGATAAGGTCCACCCATGCAATGGATAAATTAACAGCTTAAGCATGTAAAGGCAACTTCACTTCTTTAATATTAATGAAAAATAAAGTGACTCTTATAATACATCTTGTTTGTTTCTATCTCACTATTATTACAATCCACTCAGTTTCTTTTATTAAAGACTCCACTAGGTGGCGACATAATATTGTTGGCTGAAACGTGCTTACGTATGATGACGTAAGCACGTTAGTGCGAGCCCTCCTGGAAGCCATAGAGAATGCATTGCTTCGCCCGCCGTTCGAAAAACAACATCTTTGAATGTAAGTCTACGGGAACACTCTGGGCGATTCTCAGCCGGAGTGAAATCGCCCAAAAAGAGGCGGTACTCCACAGAACGTGACATGACGCTGATTGGACTATATCCAGAGGCACAGTAACGGCTGAGATTGGTGGTGCGTCGCCCAATCGCCCTAATGAAGAAACCGCCCCTGCTCAGTTTGTAGAAAGTTCCATTCCAGGTGAAGTATGTATTGGTTAAGCAGTGTCTCACCAGGGGGGGTACCCCAGCATTCAGTCCTTGATGAACCAAGTCTTCAATGATTGCGATGGTGTCAGGTACAGGAACTTTGGTGAATAAGGAAACCACATCAAAACTGACAAACAGGTCGTCTGGGGACAGGGAAACGTCGTGAGAATTGTATTTTATTATGTTAAATTTTTATTATTTTATTATTTCCCTTCTACGTGACTTTACCGAAAGAACCAAGAAGATTTACTTTGTTTGTTTTCTACCTGATGACGATTGCTTGTGTTGCAATCGAAACGTCCCATTCTATTATTTAATTTATTTCCTTTCTACGTTACTTTACCGAAAGAACCAAAAAGCAAAATGAAAATTCGCTGAAATAACTTGACCAACATGGTTGCTTCTTCTAGGTTCTTTCGGTAAAGTCACGTAGAAGGGAAGTAATAAAATAATAAAAATAAAACATAATAAAATAATTCTCACGACGTTTATTATGTTTTATTTATATTATTTTATTACTTCCCTTCTACGCGACGACTTTACCGAAAGAACCAAGAAGATGAATCCCTGCTGCAGTCACAAACAGCTTTACATCGAAATTTAACACGGTTGCTGCAGCGCCACCGTGTGGCCACAGAGTGCAACTGCAGCGCCTCAGCGCGCTAATTGTAGCAGGGGAGCTGTTCGGTGTCTTCACGGCTTCATTGCAGCCAACCCGCTTGGGACAAACGCCAGAACGCCGCAGCAGCAGCAGGGTGGGGGGGGGGGGCTGGTCACGTGGGTAGGGGAGGGGGAGAGGCGGGGCTGGTCACGTGGGCTGGGAGAGGGGCGGGGCTGGTCACGTTGGAGCTGGGGGAGGGGGAGGGGCGGGGCTGGTCACGTGGGCTGGGGGAGGGGCGGGATGGTCACGTGGGTGGGTGGGGGGGGGAGGCTGGTCACGTGGGTGGGGGGGGAGGGGGGCTGGTCACGTGGGTGGGTGGGGGAGGGGGGCTGGTCACGTGGGGGGGGGAGGGGGGCTGGTCACGTGGGTGGGGGGGGGAGGGGGCTGGTCACGTGGGTGGGTGGGGGG
Source organism: Lethenteron reissneri (assembly GCF_015708825.2). Classification (NCBI taxonomy): domain Eukaryota; kingdom Metazoa; phylum Chordata; class Hyperoartia; order Petromyzontiformes; family Petromyzontidae; genus Lethenteron; species Lethenteron reissneri. The sequence continues at coordinate 23,953 of NW_026891532.1, forward strand.
GGGAGGGGGGCTGGTCACGTGGGGGGGGAGGGGGGCTGATCACGTGGGGGGGGGGCCTGGTCACGTGGGTGGGGGGGGGCTGGTCACGTGGGTGGGGGTAGGGGGGGTGGTCACGTGGGTGGGTGGGTGGGGGGGGAGGGGGGCTGGTCACGTGGGTGGGTGGGGGGGGAGGAGGGCTGGTCA
>NW_026891533.1:0-24900 GCF_015708825.2 Lethenteron reissneri
CGAAATCCTGTAGAAATCCCGTACGACGAAATCCGTCCAAATCCCGCCGAAATCACCCGTTCCCCCCGTCCAAATCCCGTCCGAAATCCCGTCCGAAATCCCGTCCGAAATCCCGTACGAAATCCCTCCGAAATCCCGTCCGAAATCCCGTCCGAAATCCCGTCCGAGATCCAGTCTGAAATCGCGTCTGAAATTTCGTCCAAAATCCCGTCCGAAATCCCGTCCGAAATCCCGTCCGAATCCCGTACGAAATCCCGTCCGAAATCCCGTCCGAAATCCCGTCCGAAATCCCGTCCGAAATCCCTTCTGAAATCCCGTACAAAATCGAATTACCGTACGAAATCCCGTACAAATCCTGTACGAAATCGAAATCCCGTCCGAAATCCCATCCGAAATCCCGTCCGAAATCCCGTCCGAAATCCCGCCCGAGATCCCGTCCGAATTCCCGTCCGAAATCCTGTACGAAATCCCGTACAAAATCCTGTACGAAATCCTGTCCGAAATCCCGTACGAAATCTAAAATCCCGTACGAAATCCCGTACGAAATTGAAATCCCGTACGAAATCGAAATCCCGTACGAAATCCCGTCCGAAATCCCGTCTGAATCTCGTCCAAAATCCCGTCCGAATAACGTCCGAAATCCCTTCCGAAATCCCATCCCGAAATCCCGTCCGAAATCCCGTACGAAATCCCGTCCGAAATCCCGTCCGAAATCCCGTCCGAAATCCCGTCTGAAATCCCGTACAAAATCGAAATCCCGTACGAAATCCCGTACAAAATCCCGTACGAAATCTAAATCCCGTCCGAAATCTAAATCACGTCCGAAATCCCCGTCCAAAACCAGTCCGAAATCCCTTCCGAAATCCCGAACGAAATCCCGTACGAAATCCTGTCCGAAATCCTGTACAAAATCGAAATCCCGTACGAAATCCCGTACGAAATCGAAATCCGGTACGAAATCGAAATCCCGTACGAAATCCCGTACGAAATCCCGTCCGAAATCCCGTCCGAAATCACGTCCGAAATCCGTCCGAAATCCCGTCCAAAATCCCGTCCGAAATCCCGTTCAAAATCGAAATCCTGTACGAATCCCGTACGAAATCGAATTCCCGTACGACATCCCGTACGAAATGGAAATCCCTACGAAATCCCATACGAAATCCCGTCCGAAATCTAAATCCCGTCCAAAAACCAGTCCAAAATCCCTTCCGAAATCCCGTACAAAATCCTGTACGAAATCCAGTCCGAAATCCTGTACAAAATCGTAATCCTGTACGAAATCCCGTACGAAATCTAAATCTCGTACGAAATCGAAATCCCGTACGAAATCCTGTACGAAATCCCGTACGAAATCCCGTCCGAAATCCCGTCCGAAATCGCGTCCGAAATCCCGTCCGAAATCCCGTCCGAAATACCGTCCGAAATCCCGTACAAAATCGATCCCGTACGAAATCCCGTACAAAATCGAAATCCCGTCGAAATCCCGTACGAAATCGAAATCCCGTACGAAATCCCATACGAAATCCTGTCCGAAATCTAAATCCCGTCCGATATCTAAATCCCGTCCGAATCCCGTCCGAAAACCCGTCCGAAAACCCGTACGAAATCCCTTACGAAATCCCTCACGAAATCCTGTACGAAATCCAGTCCGAAATCCCGTACAAAATCTAAATCCCGTAAGAAATCCCGTACAAAATCCCGTACGAAATCGAAATCCCATCCGAAATCCTGTCCTAAATCCCGTCCGAAATCCCATCCGAAATCCTGTCCTAAATCCCGTCCGAAATCACGTCCGAAATCCCGTCCAAAAACCATCCGAAATCCCTTCCGAAATCCCGTACAAATCCTGTACGAAATCCAGTCCGAAATCCAGTACAAAATCGAAATCCTGTACGAAATCCCGTACGAAATCCCGTACGAAATCGAAATCCCGTACGAAATCCTGTACGAAATCTAAATCCCGTCCGAAATCCCGTCCGAAATCCCGTCCGAAATCGCGTCAGAAATCCCGTACAAAATCGAAATCCCGTACGAAATCGAAATCCCGTACGAAATCCCTACGAAATCCCGTCCGAAATCTAAATCCCGTCCGATATCTAAATCCCGTCCGAATCCCGTCCGAAAACCCGTCCGAAAACCCGTACGAAATCCCTTACGAAATCCCTCACGAAATCCTGTACGAAATCCAGTCCGAGATCCCGTACAAAATCTAAATCCCGTAAGAAATCCCGTACAAAATCCCGTATGAAATCGAAATCCCATCCGAAATCCTGTCCGAAATCCCGTCCGAAATCCAGTCCGAAATGCCGTACAAAATCCCGTACGAAATCCCGTACGAAATCCTGTACAAAATCCAGTCCGAAATCCCATACAAATCGAAATCCTGTACGAAATCCCGTACGAAATCCCGTACGAAATCTAAATCCCGTACGAAATCCCGTACGAAATCGAAATCCCGTACGAATCGAATCCCGTACGAATCCCGTACAAAATCCCGTCCGAAATCCCGTCTGAAATCTCGTCCAAAATCCCGTCCGAAATCACGTCCGAAATCCCGTCCAAAATCCCGTCCGAAATCCCGTCCGAAATCCCGTACGAAATCCCATCCGAAATCCCATCCGAAATCCCGTCCGAAATCCCGTCCGAGATCCAGTCCGAAATCCCATCTGAAATCCCGTCCGAAATCCCGCCCGAGATCCCGTCCGAATTCCCGTCCGAAATCCTGTACGAAATCCCGTACAAAATCCTGTACGAAATCCTGTCCGAAATCCCGTACGAAATCCCGTATGAAATCGAAATCCCGTACGAAATCGAAATCCCGTACGAAATCCCGTACAAAATCCCGTCCCAAATCCCGTCTGAAATCTCGATCAAAATCCCGTCCGAAATCACGTCCGAAATCCCGTCCGAAATCCCGTCCGAAATCCCGTCCGAAATCCCGTCCGATATCCAGTCCGAAATCGCGTCTGAAATTTCGTCCAAAATCCCGTCCGAAATCCCGTCCGAAATCCCGTCTGAAATCCTGTCCGAAATCCCGTACGAAACCCCGTCCGAAATCCCGTCCGAAATCCCGTCCGAAATCCCGTCCGAGATCCCGTCCGAATTCCCGTCCGAAATCCTGTACGAAATCCCGTACAAATCCTGTACGAAATCCTGTCCGAAATCCCGTACGAAATCTAAAATCCCGTACGAAATCCCGTACGAATCGAAATCCCGTACGAAATCGAATCCCGTACGAATCCCGTCCGAAATCCCGTCTGAAATCTCGATCAAAATCCCGTCCGAAATCACGTCCGAAATCCCGTCCGAAATCCCGTCCGAAATCCCCCGTCCGAAATCCCGTCCGAGATCCAGTCCGAAATCGCGTCTGAAATTTCGTCCAAATCCCGTCCGAATCCCGTCCGAAATCCCGTCTGAAATCCTGTCCGAAATCCCGTACGAACCCCGTCCGAAATCCCGTCCGAAATCCCGTCCGAAATCCCGTCCGAAATCCCGTCTGAAATCCCGTACAAAATCGAATTCCCGTACGAAATCCCGTACGAAATCCTGTACGAAATCAAAATCCCGTCCGAAATCCCATCCGAAATCCCGTCCGAAATCCCGTCCGAAATCCCGCCCGAGATCCCGTCCGAATTCCCGTCCGAAATCCTGTACGAAATCCCGTACAAAATCCTGTACGAAATCCTGTCCGAAATCCCGTACGAAATCTAAAATCCCGTACGAAATCCCGTACGAAATCGAAATCCCGTACGAAATCGAAATCCCGTACGAAATCCCGTCCGAAATCCCGTCTGAAATCTCGTCCAAAATCCCGTCCGAAATCACGTCCGAAATCCCGTCCGAATCCCGTCCGAAATCCCGTCCGAAATCCCGTACGAAATCCCGTCCGAAATCCCGTCCGAATCCCGTCCGAAATCCCGTCTGAAATCCCGTACAAATCGAAATCCCGTACGAAATCCCGTACAAAATCCCGTACGAAATCTAAATCCCGTCCGAAATCTAAATCACGTCCGAAATCCCGTCCAAAAACCAGTCCGAAATCCCTTCCGAAATCCCGAACGAAATCCCGTACGAAATCCAGTCCGAAATCCTGTACAAATCGAAATCCCGTACGAAATCCCGTACGAAATCGAAATCCCGTACAAAATCGAAATCCCGTACGAATCCCGTACGAAATCCCGTCCGAAATCCCGTCCGAAATCACGTCCGAAATCCCGTCCGAAATCCCGTCCAAAATCCCGTCCGAAATCCCTTCATAATCGAAATCCTGTACGAAATCCCGTACGAAATCGAAATCCCGTACGACATCCCGTACGAAATCGAAATCCCGTACGAAACCCATACGAAATCCCGTCCGAAATCTAAATCCCGTCTGAAATCTAATCCCGTCCGAATCCCGTCCAAAACCAGTCCGAAATCCCTTCCGAATCCCGTACAAAATCCTGTACGAAATCCAGTCCAAAATCCTGTACAAAATCGTAATCCTGTACGAAATCCCGTACGAAATCTAAATCCCGTACGAAATCCCATACGAAATCCCGTCCGAAATCTAAATCCCGTCCGAATCTAAATTCCGTCCGAAATCCCGTCCGAAAACCCGTCCGAAAACCCTACGAAATCCCTTACGAAATCCCTCACGAAATCCGTACGAAATCCAGTCCGAAATCCCGTACAAAATCTAAATCCCGTAAGAAATCCCGTACAAAATCCAGTACGAAATCGAAATCCCATCCGAAATCCTGTCCTAAATCCCGTCCGAAATCCCGTCCGAAATCCCGTAAGAAATCCCGTATGAAATCCCGTACGAAATCCTGTACGAAATCCAGTCCGAAATCCAGTACAAAATCGAAATCCTGTACAAATCCCGTACGAAATCCCGTACGAAATCGAAATCCCGTACGAAATCCTGTACGAAATCTAAATCCCGTCCGAAATCCCGTCCGAGATCCAGTCCGAAATCGCGTCTGAAATCTCGTCCAAAATGCCGTCCGAATCCCTCCAAATCCCGTCCGAAATCCCGTCCGAAATCCCGTCCGAAATCCCGTCCGAATCCCGTCTAAATCCCGTACAAAATCGAATTCCCGTACTAAATCCCGTACGAAATCCCATACGAAATCGAAATCCCGTCCGAAATCCTATCCAAAATCCCGTCCGAAATCCCGTCCGAAATCCCGCCCAGATCCCGTCCGAATTCCCGTCCGAAATCCTGTACGAAATCCCGTACAAAATCCTGTACGAAATCCTGTCCGAAATCCCGTACGAAATCTAAATCCCGTACAAAAATCCCGTACGAAATCGAAATCCCCGTCCGAATCGAAATCCGCTACGAAATCCCGTCCGAAATCCCGTCCGAAATCCCGTCCGAAAATCGCGTCCGAAATCCCGTACAAAAATCCTGTACGAAATCCTGTCCGAAATCCCGTACGAAATCAAAATCCCGTACAAAATCCCCGTACGAAATCGAAATCCGTACAAAAATCGAAATCCCGTACGAAATCCCGTCGAAATCGAAATCCCGTCCGAAATCCCGTACGAAATCAAAATCCCGTACGAAATCGAAATCCCATCCGAAATCCTGTCCGAAATCCCGTCCGAAATCCCGTCGCAATCCCGTACGAAATCCCCGTATGAAATCGAAATCCCATACGAAATCCCGTCTCGAAATCTAAATCCTGTCCGAAATCTAATCCCGTCCGAAATCCCGTCAAAACCAGTCCCGAAATCCCTTCCAGAATTCCCGTACGAACTCCTGTACGAAAATCCAGTCCGAAATCCCCGTACAAAATCAAAATCCTATACGAAATCCCGTACGAAATACGAAATCCCGTACGGAAATCCCCGTAGGAATCGAAATCCCCGTCCGAAATCCCATACGAATTCCATCCGAAATCCCATCGAAATCCTGTCCGAACTCCCCGTCCGAAATCCCGCCGAAATCCCGTACGAAATCCTCGTACGAAATCCCGTACGAAATCCTGTACGAAATCCAGTCCCGAAATCCGTACAAACTCGAAATCCTGTACGAAATCCCGTACGAAATCGAAATCCCGTACGAAATCCCGTACAAAATCCAGTCCGAAATCCCGTCTGAAATCTCGATCAAAATCCCGTCCAAAATCACGTTCCGAAATCCCGTCCGAAATCCCGTCGAAATCCCGTACGAAATCCGTCCGAAAATCCGTCGAAATCCCGTCCGAATCCCGTCAGAATCCAGTCCGAAATCGCGTCTGAAATTTCGTCCAAAATCCCGTCCGAAATCACGTCTGAAATCCTCGATCAAAATCCCGTCCGAAATCCCGTCCGAAATCCCGTCCGAAATCCCGTACGAATCCGTACGAACCCCGTCCGAAATCCCGTCCGAAATCCCGTCCGAAATCCCGTCCGAAATCCCGTCTGAAATCCCGTACAAAATCGAATTCCCGTACGAAATCCCGTACGAAATCGTGTACGAAATCGAAATCCCGTCCGAAATCCCATCCGAAATCCCGTCCGAAATCCCGTCCGAAAATCCCGTCCGAAATCCCGTCCGAAATCCCGTTACGAATCCCGCTAATAAATCCGTACGAAATCCTGTACGAAATCCAGTCCGAAATCCCGTACCAAAATCGAAATCCTGTACGAAATCCGTACGAAATCGATTCCCGACGACATCCCGTACGAAATCGAAATCCCGTACGAAATCCCGTACAAAATCCCGTCCGAAATCCCGTCTGAAATCTCGATCAAAATCCCGTCCGAAAATCACGTCCGAAATCCCGTCCGAAATCCCGTCCGAAATCCCGTACGAAATCCGTCCGAAATCCCGTCCGAACATCCCGTCGCGAATCCCGTCCGAGATCCAGTCCGAAATCCCGTACGAAACCCCGTCCGAAATCCCGTCCGAAATCCCGTCCGAAATCCCGTCCCGAAATCCCGTCCGAAATCCCCGTACGAAATCCCGTCCGAAATCCCGTCCGAAATCCCGTACGAAATCCCGTCCGAAATCCCGTCCGAAATCCCGTCCGAAATCCCGTCCGAGATCCAGTCCGAAATCGCGTCTGAAATTTCGTCCAAAATCCCGTCCGAAATCCGTCTGAAATCTCGATCAAAAATCCCGTCCGAAATCCCGTCCGAAATCCCGTCCGAAATCCCGTCCGAAATCCCGTACGAACAACCCCGTCCGAAATCCCGTCCGAAATCCCGTCCGAAATCCCGTCCAAAATCCCGTCTGAAATCCCGTACAAAATCGAATTCCCGTACGAAATCCCGTACGAAATCGTGTACGAAATCGAAATCCTGTCCGAAATCCATCGAATCCCGTCCGAAATCCCGTCCGAAATACCCGTCCGAAATCCCGTCCGAATCCCAATCCGTACGAAATCCCGTACGAAATCCCGTACGAAATCCTGTACGAAATCCAGTCCGAAATCCCGTACAAAATCGAAATCCTGTACGAAATCCCGTACGAAATCGAAATCCCGTACGAAATCCCGTACAAAATCCCGTCCGAAATCCCGTCTGAAATCTCGATCAAATCCCGTCCGAAATCACGTCCGAAATCCCGTCCGAAATCCCGTCCGAAATCCCGTACGAAATCCCGTCCGAAATCCCGTCCGAAATCCCGTCCGAAATCCCGTCCGAGATCCAGTCCGAAATCCCGTACGAAACCCCGTCCGAAATCCCGTCCGAAATCCCGTCCGAAATCCCGTCCGAAATCCCGTCCGAAATCCCGTACGAAATCCCGTCCGAAATCCCGTCCGAAATCCCGTCGAAATCCCGTCCGAGATCCAGTCCGAAATCGCGTCTGAAATTTCGTCCAAAATCCCATCCGAAATCCCGTCTGAAATCTCGATCAAAATCCCGTCCGAAATCCCGTCCGAAATCCCGTCCGAAATCCCGTCCGAAATCCCGTACGAAACCCCGTCCGAAATCCCGTCCGAAATCCCGTCCGAAATCCCGTCCGAAATCCCGTCTGAAATCCCGTACAAAATCGAATTCCCGTACGAAATCCCGTACGAAATCCTGTACGAAATCGAAATCCCGTCCGAAATCCCATCCGAAATCCCTGTCCGAAATCCCGTCCGAAACCCCGCCCGAGATCCCGTCCGAATTCCCGTCCGAAATCCTGTACGAAATCCCGTACAAAATCCTGTACGAAATCCTGTCCGAAATCCCGTACGAAATCTAAAATCCCGTACGAAATCCCGTACGAAATTGAAATCCCGTACGAAATCGAAATCCTGTACGAAATCCCGTACGAAATCCCGTCCGAAATCCCGTCCGAAATCCCGTCCGAAATCCCGTCTGAATTCCCGTACAAAATCGAAATCCCGTACGAAATCCCGTACGAAATCCCGTACGAAATCTAAATCCCGTCCGAAATCTAAATCACGTCCGAAATCCCGTCCAAAAACCAGTCCGAAATCCCTTCCGAAATCCCGAACGAAATCCCGTACGAAATCCAGTCCGAAATCCTGTACAAAATCGAAATCCCGTACGAAATCCCGTACGAAATCGAAATCCGTACGAAATCGAAATCCCGTACGAAATCCCGTCCGAAATCCCGTCCGAAATCCCGTCCGAAATCACGTCCGAAATCACGTCCGAAAATCCCGTCCAAAATCCCGTCCGAAATCCCGTACAAAATCGAAATCCTGTATGAAATCCCGTACGAAATCGAAATCCCGTACGAAATCAAAATCCCGTACGAAATCCTGTACGAAATCCCGTACGAAATCCCGTCCGAAATCCCGTCCGAAATCGCGTCCGAAATCCCGTCCGAAATCCCGTCCGAAATCCCGTCCGAAATCCCGTACAAAATCGAAATCCCGTACGAAATCCCGTACAAAATCGAAATCCCGTACGAAATCCCGTACGAAATCGAAATCCCGTACGAAATCCCATACGAAATCCTGTCCGAAATCTAAATCCCGTCCGAAATCTAAATCCCGTCCGAAATCCCGTCCAAAAACCAGTCCGAAATCCCTTCCGAAATCCCGTACGAAATCCTGTACGAAATCCAGTCCGAAATCCTGTACAAAATCGTAATCCCGTACGAAATCCCGTACGAAATCGAAATCCCGTACGAAATCGAAATCCCGTACGAAATCCTGTACGAAATCCCGTACGAAATCCCGTCCGAAATCCCGTCCGAAATCGCGTCCGAAATCCCGTCCGAAATCCCGTCCGAAATCCCGTACAAAATCGAAATCCCGTACGAAATCCCGTCCGAAATCTAAATCCCGTCCGATATCTAAATCCCGTCCGAAATCCCGTCCGAAAACCCGTCCGAAAACCCGTACGAAATCCCTTACGAAATCCCTCACGAAATCCTGTACGAAATCCAGTCCGAAATCCCGTACAAAATCTAAATCCCGTAAGAAATCCCGTACAAAATCCCGTACGAAATCGAAATCCCATCCGAAATCCTGTCCGAAATCCCGTCCGAAATCCCGTCCGAAATCCCGTACGAAATCCCGTACGAAATCCCGTACAAAATCCTGTACGAAATCCAGTCCGAAATCCAGTACAAAATCGAAATCCTGTACGAAATCCCGTACGAAATCCCGTACGAAATCGAAATCCCGTACGAAATCCTGTACGAAATCGAAATCCCGTCCGAAATCCCGTCCGAAATCCTGTCCGAGATCCAGTCCGAAATCGCGTCTGAAATCTCGTCCAAAATCCCGTCCGAAATCCCGTCCGAAATCCCGTCCGAAATCCCGTCCGAAATCCCGTCCGAAATCCCGTCCGAAATCCTGTCCGAAATCCGGTCTAAAATCCCGTACAAAATCGAATTCCCGTACGAAATCCCGTACGAAATCCCGTACGAAATCGAAATCCCGTCCGAAATCCCATCCGAAATCCCGTCCGAAATCCCGTCCGAAATCCCGCCCGAGATCCCGTCCGAATTCCCGTCCGAAATCCTGTACGAAATCCCGTACAAAATCCTGTACAAAATCCTGTCCGAAATCCCGTACGAAATCTAAATCCCGTACAAAATCCCGTACGAAATCGAAATCCCGTACGAAATCGAAATCCCATACGAAATCCCGTCCGAAATCCCGTCCGAAATCGCGTCCGAAATCCCGTACGAAATCTTGTCCGAAATCCCGTCCGAAATCTCGTACAAAATCGAAATCCCGTACGAAATCCCGTACGAAATCGAAATCCCGTCCGAAATCCCGTACGAAATCGAAATCCCGTACGAAATCCCGTATGAAATCGAAATCCCATCCGAAATCCTGTCCGAAATCCCGTCCGAAATCCCGTCCGAAATCCCGTACGAAATCCCGTATGAAATCGAAATCCCATACGAAATCTCGTCCGAAATCTAAATCCTGTCCGAAATCTAAATCCCGTCCGAAATCCCGTCCAAAAACCAGTCCGAAATCCCTTCCGAATTCCCGTACGAAATCCTGTACGAAATCCAGTCCGAAATACTGTACAAAATCGAAATCCCGTACGAAATCGAAATCCCGTACGAAATCGAAATCCCGTCCGAAATCCCGTCCGAAATCGCGTCCGAAATCTCGTCCGAAATCCCGTCCGAAATCCCGTCCGAAATCCCGTACAAAATCGAAATCCTGTACGAAATCCCGTACGAAATCGAAATCCCGTACGAAATCCCGTACAAAATCGAAATCCTGTACGAAATCCAGTCCGAAATCCCGTACAAAATCGAAATCCTGTACGAAATCCCGTCCGAAATCCCGTACAAAATCGAAATCCCGTACAACATCCCGTACGAAATCGAAATCCCGTACGAAATCCCGTAGGAAATCGAAATCCCGTCCGAAATCCAATACGAAATTCCGTCCGAAATCCCATCCGAAATCCTGTCCGAAATCCCGTCCGAAATCCCGTCTGAAATCCCGTACGAAATCCCGTACGAAATCCCGTACGAAATCCTGTCCGAAATCCGGTCTAAAATCCCGTACAAAATCGAATTCCCGTACGAAATCCCGTACGAAATCCCGTACGAAATCGAAATCCCGTCCGAAATCCCATCCGAAATCCCGTCCGAAATCCCGTCCGAAATCCCGCCCGAGATCCCGTCCGAATTCCCGTCCGAAATCCTGTACGAAATCCCGTACAAAATCCTGTACAAAATCCTGTCCGAAATCCCGTACGAAATCTAAATCCCGTACAAAATCCCGTACGAAATCGAAATCCCGTACGAAATCGAAATCCCATACGAAATCCCGTCCGAAATCCCGTCCGAAATCGCGTCCGAAATCCCGTACGAAATCTTGTCCGAAATCCCGTCCGAAATCTCGTACAAAATCGAAATCCCGTACGAAATCCCGTACGAAATCGAAATCCCGTCCGAAATCCCGTACGAAATCGAAATCCCGTACGAAATCCCGTATGAAATCGAAATCCCATCCGAAATCCTGTCCGAAATCCCGTCCGAAATCCCGTCCGAAATCCCGTACGAAATCCCGTATGAAATCGAAATCCCATACGAAATCTCGTCCGAAATCTAAATCCTGTCCGAAATCTAAATCCCGTCCGAAATCCCGTCCAAAAACCAGTCCGAAATCCCTTCCGAATTCCCGTACGAAATCCTGTACGAAATCCAGTCCGAAATACTGTACAAAATCGAAATCCCGTACGAAATCGAAATCCCGTACGAAATCGAAATCCCGTCCGAAATCCCGTCCGAAATCGCGTCCGAAATCTCGTCCGAAATCCCGTCCGAAATCCCGTCCGAAATCCCGTACAAAATCGAAATCCTGTACGAAATCCCGTACGAAATCGAAATCCCGTACGAAATCCCGTACAAAATCGAAATCCTGTACGAAATCCAGTCCGAAATCCCGTACAAAATCGAAATCCTGTACGAAATCCCGTCCGAAATCCCGTACAAAATCGAAATCCCGTACAACATCCCGTACGAAATCGAAATCCCGTACGAAATCCCGTAGGAAATCGAAATCCCGTCCGAAATCCAATACGAAATTCCGTCCGAAATCCCATCCGAAATCCTGTCCGAAATCCCGTCCGAAATCCCGTCTGAAATCCCGTACGAAATCCCGTACGAAATCCCGTACGAAATCTCGTCCGAAATCCCGTCCGAAATCCCGTACGAAATCCCATACGAAATCGAAATCCCGTACGAAATCCCGTACAAAATCGAAATTTTGTACGAAATCCAGTCCGAAATCCCGTACAAAATCGAAATCCTGTACGAAATCCCGTCCGAAATCCCGTACAAAATCGAAATCCCGTACAACATCCCGTACAAAATCAAAATCCCGTACGAAATCCCGTAGGAAATCGAAATCCCGTCCGAAATCCCATACGAAATTCCGTCCGAAATCCCATCCGAAATCCTGTCCGAAATCCCGTCCGAAATCCCGTCCGAAATCCCGTACAAAATCCCGTACGAAATCCCGTACGAAATCCTGTACGAAATCCAGTCCGAAATCCCGTACAAAATCGAAATCCTATACGAAATCCCGTACGAAATCGAAATCCCGTACGAAATCCCGTAGGAAATCGAAATCCCGTCCGAAATCCCATACGAAATTCCGTCCGAAATCCCATCCGAAATCCTGTCCGAAATCCCGTCCGAAATCCCGTCCGAAATCCCGTACGAAATCCCGTACGAAATCCCGTACGAAATCCTGTACGAAATCCAGTCCGAAATCCCGTACAAAATCGAAATCCTGTACGAAATCCCGTACGACATCCCGTACGAAATCGAAATCCCTTACGAAATCCCATACGAAATCCCGTCCGAAATCTAAATCCCGTCCGAAATCTAAATCCCGTCCGAAATCCCGTCCAAAACCAGTCCGAAATCCCTTCCGAAATCCCGTATGAAATCCTGTACGAAATCCAGTCCGAAATCCTGTACAAAATCGTAATCCCGTACGAAATCCCATACAAAATCGAAATCCCGTACGAAATCGAAATCCTGTACGAAATCCGGTACGAAATCCCGTACGAAATCGTAATCCCGTACGAAATCCCATACGAAATCGAAATCCCGTACGAAATCGAAATCCCGTACGACATCCCGTACGAAATCGAAATCCCGTACGAAATCCCATACGAAATCCCGTCCGAAATCTAAATCCCGTCCGAAATCTAAATCCCGTCCGAAATCCCGTCCAAAAACCAGTCCGAAATCCCTTCCGAAATCCCGTACGAAATCCTGTACGAAATCCAGTCCGAAATCCTGTACAAAATCGTAATCCCGTACGAAATCCCATACGAAATCGAAATCCCGTACGAAATCGAAATCCTGTACGAAATCCTGTACGAAATCCCGTACGAAATCCCGTCCGAAATCCCGTCCGAAATCGCGTCCGAAATCCCGTCCGAAATCCGTCCGAAATCCCGTCCGAAATCCCGTACAAAATCGAAATCCCGTACGAAATCCCGTCCGAAATCTAAATCCCGTCCGATATCTAAATCCCGTCCGAAATCCCGTCCGAAAACCCGTCCGAAAACCCGTACGAAATCCCTTACGAAATCCCTCACGAAATCCTGTACGAAATCCAGTCCGAAATCCCGTACAAAATCTAAATCCCGTAAGAAATCCCGTACAAAATCCCGTACGAAATCGAAATCCCATCCGAAATCCTGTCCGAAATCCCGTCCGAAATCCCATCCGAAATCCCGTACGAAATCCCGTACGAAATCCTGTACGAAATCCAGTCCGAAATCCAGTACAAAATCGAAATCCTGTACGAAATCCCGTACGAAATCCCGTACGAAATCGAAATCCCGTCCGAAATCCCATCCGAAATCCCGTCCGAGATCCAGTCCGAAATCGCGTCTGAAATCTCGTCCAAAATCCCGTCCGAAATCCCGTCCGAAATCCCGTCCGAAATCCCGTCCGAAATCCCGTACGAAATCCCGTCCGAAATCCCGTCCGAAATCTCGTCCGAAATCCCGTCTGAAATCCCGTACAAAATCGAATTCCCGTACGAAATCCCGTACGAAATCCCGTACGAAATCGAAATCCCGTCCGAAATCCCATCCGAAATCCCGTCCGAAATCCCGTCCGAAATCCCCGCCCGAGATCCCGTCCGAAATCCGGTCCGAAATCCCACCCGAGATCCCGTCCGAATTCCCGTCCGAAATCCTGTACGAAATCCCGTACAAAATCCTGTACAAATCCTGTCCGAAATCCCGTACGAAATCTAAATCCCGTACAAAATCCCGTACGAAATCGAAATCCCGTACGAAATTGAAATCCCGTACGAAATCCCGTACGAAATCCCGTCCGAAATCCCGTCCGAAATCGCGTCCAAAATCCCGTACGAAATCTTGTCCGAAATCCTGTCCGAAATCCCGTACAAAATCGAAATCCCGTACGAAATCCCGTACGAAATCGAAATCCCGTCCGAAATCCCGTACGAAATAGAAATCCCGTACGAAATCCCGTACAAAATCGAAATCCCATCCGAAATCCCGTATGAAATCGAAATCCCATACGAAATCCCGTCCGAAATCTAAATCCCGTCCAAAATCTAAATCCCGTCCGAAATCCCGTCCAAAAACCAGTCCGAAATCCCTTCCGAATTCCCGTACGAAATCCTGTACGAAATCCAGTCCGAAATACTGTACAAAATCGAAATCCCGTACGAAATCGAAATCCCGTACGAAATCGAAATCCCGTACGAAATCCCGTACTAAATCCCGTCCAAAATCCCGTCCGAAATCGCGTCCGAAATCTCGTCCGAAATCCCGTCCGAAATCCCGTCCGAAATCCCGTACAAAATCGAAATCCCGTACGAAATCCCGTACGAAATCGAAATCCCGTACGAAATCCCGTACAAAATCGAAATCCTGTACGAAATCCAGTCCGAAATCCCGTACAAAATCTAAATCCCGTAAGAAATCCCGTACAAAATCCCGTACGAAATCGAAATCCCATCCGAAATCCTGTCCGAAATTCCGTCCGAAATCCCGTCCGAAATCCCGTACGAAATCCCGTACGAAATCCCGTACAAAATCCTGTACGAAATCCAGTCCGAAATCCAGTACAAAATCGAAATCCTGTACGAAATCCCGTACGAAATCCCGTACGAAATCGAAATCCCGTACGAAATCCTGTACGAAATCGAAATCCCGTCCGAAATCCCGTCCGAAATCCTGTCCGAGATCCAGTCCGAAATCGCGTCTGAAATCTCGTCCAAAATCCCGTCCGAAATCCCGTCCGAAATCCCGTCCGAAATCCCGTCCGAAATCCCGTCCGAAATCCCGTCCGAAATCCCGTCCGAAATCCTGTCCGAAATCCGGTCTAAAATCCCGTACAAAATCGAATTCCCGTACGAAATCCCGTACGAAATCCCGTACGAAATCGAAATCCCGTCCGAAATCCCATCCGAAATCCCGTCCGAAATCCCGTCCGAAATCCCGCCCGAGATCCCGTCCGAATTCCCGTCCGAAATCCTGTACGAAATCCCGTACAAAATCCTGTACAAAATCCTGTCCGAAATCCCGTACGAAATCTAAATCCCGTACAAAATCCCGTACGAAATCGAAATCCCGTACGAAATCGAAATCCCATACGAAATCCCGTCCGAAATCCCGTCCGAAATCGCGTCCGAAATCCCGTACGAAATCTTGTCCGAAATCCCGTCCGAAATCTCGTACAAAATCGAAATCCCGTACGAAATCCCGTACGAAATCGAAATCCCGTCCGAAATCCCGTACGAAATCGAAATCCCGTACGAAATCCCGTATGAAATCGAAATCCCATCCGAAATCCTGTCCGAAATTCCGTCCGAAATCCCGTCCGAAATCCCGTACGAAATCCCGTATGAAATCGAAATCCCATACGAAATCCCGTCCGAAATCTAAATCCTGTCCGAAATCTAAATCCCGTCCGAAATCCCGTCCAAAAACCAGTCCGAAATCCCTTCCGAATTCCCGTACAAAATCCTGTACGAAATCCAGTCCGAAATACTGTACAAAATCGAAATCCCGTACGAAATCGAAATCCCGTACGAAATCGAAATCCCGTCCGAAATCCCGTTCGAAATCGCGTCCGAAATCTCGTCCGAAATCCCGTCCGAAATCCCGTCCGAAATCCCGTACAAAATCGAAATCCTGTACGAAATCCCGTACGAAATCGAAATCCCGTACGAAATCCCGTACAAAATCGAAATCCTGTACGAAATCCGTCCGAAATCCCGTACAAAATCGAAATCCTGTACGAAATCCCGTCCGAAATCCCGTACAAAATCGAAATCCCGTACAACATCCCGTACGAAATCGAAATCCCGTACGAAATCCCGTAGGAAATCGAAATCCCGTCCGAAATCCAATACGAAATTCCGTCCGAAATCCCATCCGAAATCCTGTCCGAAATCCCGTCCGAAATCCCGTCTGAAATCCCGTACGAAATCCCGTACGAAATCCCGTACGAAATCCTGTACGAAATCCAGTCCGAAATACTGTACAAAATCGAAATCCCGTACGAAATCGAAATCTCGTACGAAATCGAAATCCCGTACGAAATCCCGTACGAAATCCCGTCCGAAATCCCGTCCGAAATCGCGTCCGAAATCTCGTCCGAAATCCCCTCCGAAATCCCGTACGAAATCCCATACGAAATCGAAATCCCGTACGAAATCCCGTACAAAATCGAAATTTTGTACGAAATCCAGTCCGAAATCCCGTACAAAATCGAAATCCTGTACGAAATCCCATCCGAAATCCCGTACAAAATCGAAATCCCGTACAACATCCCGTACGAAATCAAAATCCCGTACGAAATCCCGTAGGAAATCGAAATCCCGTCCGAAATCCCATACGAAATTCCGTCCGAAATCCCATCCGAAATCCTGTCCGAAATCCCGTCCGAAATCCCGTCCGAAATCCCGTACGAAATCCCGTACGAAATCCCGTACGAAATCCTGTACGAAATCCAGTCCGAAATCCCGTACAAAATCGAAATCCTATACGAAATCCCGTACGAAATCGAAATCCCGTACGAAATCCCGTAGGAAATCGAAATCCCGTCCGAAATCCCATACGAAATTCCGTCCGAAATCCCATCCGAAATCCTGTCCGAAATCCCGTCCGAAATCCCGTCCGAAATCCCGTACGAAATCCCGTACGAAATCCCGTACGAAATCCTGTACGAAATCCAGTCCGAAATCCCGTACAAAATCGAAATCCTGTACGAAATCCCGTACGACATCCCGTACGAAATCGAAATCCCTTACGAAATCCCATACGAAATCCCGTCCGAAATCTAAATCCCGTCCGAAATCTAAATCCCGTCCGAAATCCCGTCCAAAAACCAGTCCGAAATCCCTTCCGAAATCCCGTACGAAATCCTGTACGAAATCCAGTCCGAAATCCTGTACAAAATCGTAATCCCGTACGAAATCCCATACAAAATCGAAATCCCGTACGAAATCGAAATCCTGTACGAAATCCGGTACGAAATCCCGTACGAAATCGTAATCCCGTACGAAATCCCATACGAAATCGAAATCCCGTACGAAATCGAAATCCCGTACGACATCCCGTACGAAATCGAAATCCCGTACGAAATCCCATACGAAATCCCGTCCGAAATCTAAATCCCGTCCGAAATCTAAATCCCGTCCGAAATCCCGTCCAAAAACCAGTCCGAAATCCCTTCCGAAATCCCGTACGAAATCCTGTACGAAATCCAGTCCGAAATCCTGTACAAAATCGTAATCCCGTACGAAATCCCATACGAAATCGAAATCCCGTACGAAATCGAAATCCTGTACGAAATCCTGTACGAAATCCCGTACGAAATCCCGTCCGAAATCCCGTCCGAAATCGCGTCCGAAATCCCGTCCGAAATCCCGTCCGAAATCCCGTCCGAAATCCCGTACAAAATCGAAATCCCGTACGAAATCCCGTCCGAAATCTAAATCCCGTCCGATATCTAAATCCCGTCCGAAATCCCGTCCGAAAACCCGTCCGAAAACCCGTACGAAATCCCTTACGAAATCCCT
Organism: Lethenteron reissneri; assembly: GCF_015708825.2. Lineage (NCBI taxonomy): Eukaryota > Metazoa > Chordata > Hyperoartia > Petromyzontiformes > Petromyzontidae > Lethenteron > Lethenteron reissneri. The sequence goes on from NW_026891533.1 coordinate 17,946, forward strand.
CACGAAATCCTGTACGAAATCCAGTCCGAAATCCCGTACAAAATCTAAATCCCGTAAGAAATCCCGTACAAAATCCCGTAGGAAATCGAAATCCCATCCGAAATCCTGTCCGAAATCCCGTCCGAAATCCCATCCGAAATCCCGTACGAAATCCCGTACGAAATCCTGTACGAAATCCAGTCCGAAATCCAGTACAAAATCGAAATCCTGTACGAAATCCCGTACGAAATCCCGTACGAAATCGAAATCCCGTCCGAAATCCCATCCGAAATCCCGTCCGAGATCCAGTCCGAAATCGCGTCTGAAATCTCGTCCAAAATCCCGTCCGAAATCCCGTCCGAAATCCCGTCCGAAATCCCGTCCGAAATCCCGTACGAAATCCCGTCCGAAATCCCGTCCGAAATCTCGTCCGAAATCCCGTCTGAAATCCCGTACAAAATCGAATTCCCGTACGAAATCCCGTACGAAATCCCGTACGAAATCGAAATCCCGTCCGAAATCCCATCCGAAATCCCGTCCGAAATCCCGTCCGAAATCCCGCCCGAGATCCCGTCCAAAATCCCGTCCGAAATCCCACCCGAGATCCCGTCCGAATTCCCGTCCGAAATCCTGTACGAAATCCCGTACAAAATCCTGTACAAAATCCTGTCCGAAATCCCGTACGAAATCTAAATCCAGTACAAAATCCCGTACGAAATCGAAATCCCGTACGAAATTGAAATCCCGTACGAAATCCCGTACGAAATCCCGTCCGAAATCCCGTCCAAAATCGCGTCCAAAATCCCGTACGAAATCTTGTCCGAAATCCTGTCCGAAATCCCGTACAAAATCGAAATCCCGTACGAAATCCCGTACGAAATCGAAATCCCGTCCGAAATCCCGTACGAAATAGAAATCCCGTACGAAATCCCGTACAAAATCGAAATCCCATCCGAAATCCTGTACGAAATCCCGTCCGAAATCCCGTATGAAATCGAAATCCCATACGAAATCCCGTCCGAAATCTAAATCCCGTCCAAAATCTAAATCCCGTCCGAAATCCCGTCCAAAAACCAGTCCGAAATCCCTTCCGAATTCCCGTACGAAATCCTGTACGAAATCCAGTCCGAAATACTGTACAAAATCGAAATCCCGTACGAAATCGAAATCCCGTACGAAATCGAAATCCCGTACGAAATCCCGTACTAAATCCCGTCCAAAATCCCGTCCGAAATCGCGTCCGAAATCTCGTCCGAAATCCCGTCCGAAATCCCGTCCGAAATCCCGTACAAAATCGAAATCCCGTACGAAATCCCGTACGAAATCGAAATCCCGTACGAAATCCCGTACAAAATCGAAATCCTGTACGAAATCCAGTCCGAAATCCCGTACAAAATCGAAATCCCGTACGAAATCCAGTCCGAAATCCCGTCCGAAATCCCGTATGAAATCGAAATCCCATACGAAATCCCGTCCAAAATCTAAATCCCGTCCAAAATCTAAATCCCGTCCGAAATCCCGTCCAAAAACCAGTCCGAAATCCCTTCCGAATTCCCGTACGAAATCCTGTACGAAATCCAGTCCGAAATACTGTACAAAATCGAAATCCCGTACGAAATCGAAATCCCGTACGAAATCGAAATCCCGTACGAAATCCCGTACTAAATCCCGTCCAAAATCCCGTCCGAAATCGCGTCCGAAATCTCGTCCGAAATCCCGTCCGAAATCCCGTCCGAAATCCCGTACAAAATCGAAATCCCGTACGAAATCCCGTACGAAATCGAAATCCCGTACGAAATCCCGTACAAAATCGAAATCCTGTACGAAATCCAGTCCGAAATCCCGTACAAAATCGAAATCCCGTACGAAATCGAAATCCCGTACAACATCCCGTACAAAATCGAAATCCCGTACGAAATCCCGTAGGAAATCGAAATCCCGTCCGAAATCCAATACGAAATTCCGTCCGAAATCCCATCCGAAATCCTGTCCGAAATCCAGTACGAAATCCCGTACGAAATCCCGTACGAAATCCTGTACGAAATCCAGTCCGAAATCCCGTACAAAATCGAAATCCTATACGATATCCCGTACGAAATCCCGTACGAAATCGAAATCCCGTACGAAATCCTGGGTACCGGGGGCGGAGGGACACCGCTGCAGTTGTGGAGCCCGAGACGGCTGAAGAAGGCATCGAGCAGCCGGGGCCGGATGCATCCTTACCGCAGCATCGGGATGGAGGGGAGCCGTCAACAGAAGGACTGAGGCTGGCTCACGCGAGGCTGGCGGAGCTGCTGTACGCTGCTGCCGCCACGCTGGAACAGATCACACGGCTGGGGGCTGGTGGACCGCCACGGGGCGACGACAGCCGACGACCGGTGCGCTTTCCCGCCATTTCGACGGGGCCCGACTTCGAATCTCCCGCCATCGCCACAGCAGCTGCTGAGGGCGTGGCCGGCCTGAACCTCGGGTCCGACGTCGGCCGTACAGTGGCTGCCCGCGTCATCACCGGCGGACAGAGCATCACCACTGGTGCGACCGGCGATTGCCATCCGTCGTTCGCCGCCGAAGCCCAGCCGAGTGACGGGGACAACGGTGAGCGAGCTTCCACGGCGGCCGCTGCGCTGCACCAACGGCTACCTCCACTCAAGGAGTTTGTGGGCGAGGATGGCGACTGGGGCGGCTTCCAGCGGCGCTTCCTCGCACACCAGGAGATGGCGCAGTGGACAGATGCCGAGGCTCTCCGCGCGCTGCCGGCGCTCCTCGACAGCGACGCCCTCGCCACTCTTACATCGGCGCCGAAGGACAAACGCTCCACGCTACAGATGGTGCTGCAGTTGCTGGCTGCAGTCTACGGACCGTCGTCGGACTGCAGGCAGCTCTTTTATGATCGCCAGCGGGTGCAAAGGAGTCGCCCCTGGCGTATCGTACGAGTCTCCTGGCACTGGCAAAGACGGCCTTCCCACGAATGGACGACGAAGGCGTGGACGCGATGGTAACGGAAAAGATCCTCCTGCTGGCGGACGACCTGGACATCGCCGTCGTTGCACAGGACGACGCAGAATGTGTTCCCTCCAGGCTGCACGGCTCCTCCACGCCAACCTACTCTCGCAGCGACGGAAGGCCAGCAAGGCAGCGGCCGGGCGTGCTGTGGCTGCAGCCACCCTCCCGGCGGAGGAAGTTTGCGCCATCGACCATCAACTGCAGCAGAGAGCGGGAGTACGGGCGGGCCGGGACGGAGCGAGCCACCTCGACCATCCATCATCGTCGTCAGCGCTCCCGCGCTGTTACAACTGCGGCATCCGGGGCCATGTCGCCTCGGGGTGCCGCTCTCCTCGGCAGCGGGGGACGACGCCTCGACAGGACGCCGGCCCTCCTCCCAAGTTCCATCAACATAACCCGGCGAGTCGTGGCACCCCTCATGTTTGGCCCACGCACACACCCGTCACACATTCGCACACCGCAACGAACGGGGGGCCGACATTGCGCACCGTCGCGCCAACACGCACCACTATGGGGACTCATATCGAACCCAGGCAGTGGTCCATGTTGGCCCATCGCGTTGTGGCTGCATCGTCGGGGGTCGTCAGCCGTTGTGGGGGCACATTGACGGGGTTGAGGTGCGCGTCCTGGTCGATACAGGAGCATCGGCGACCATCATTTCGGAACTAATTTACAATATTCTCCATGTTCAGAGCCGTCCCTTGCTGCCCGTTAACGTCCCATTCTATGCTGCTAACGGGGGCTCACTTGGCATCATTGGACAAATTCGAGCGCAAATTTGTATCGGTGATATCAAATTGTCCGGCCCGATTTTTGTTTCCTCCTCGCTGGCGGTTCCCCGTGCCTGCTGGGGACGGACTTCCTAGGGAAAATGCCGATTCGTATTTTAATCGACCAGGGCTGCATTGAGCTCCCGTCGGGCCGACGCATGGCGTTTTCTGCCGTCCCCCAGTGCGGGTCGGACGGCGTTCGCGACGGTACCGGCGTTCGTCGTGAGAACGGTACGCCTCCTTCATCCACAGCTCCCTCCTTCACCCACAGCTCTCTCCTTCATCCACAGCTCTCTCCTTCACCCACAGCTCCCTCCTTCATTCCAAAGCTCTCTCCTTCATCCACAGCTCCCTCCTTCATCCACAGCTCCCTCCTTCATCCACAGCCCTCCTTCATCCACAGCTCTCTCCTTCACCCACAGCTCCCTCCTTCACCCACAGCTCCCTCTTCATCTACAGCTCCTCCTTATCCAAAGCTCTCTCCTTCCCACAGCTCCCTCCTTCATCCACAGCTTCTCCTTCAACCACAGCTCTCTCCTTCACCCACAGCTCCCTCCTTCATCCAAGCTCTCTCCTTCACCCACAGCTCCTCTTTCATCCACAGCTCCCTCCTTCAACCACAGCTCTCCCGTCATCCACAGCTCCCTCCTTATCCACAGCTCCCTCTTCATCCACAGCCCTCCTTCACCCACAGCTCTCACTTCACACAGCTCCCTAATTCATCCACAGCTCCATCTTTCACCCACAGCTCCCTCATTCAACCACAGCTCTCTCCTTCATCCACAGCTCCTCCTTCATCCACAGCTCCCTCCTCATCCACAGCTCCCTCCTTCATCCACAGCCCTCCTTCACCCACAGCTCTCTACTTCATCCACAGCTCCTAACATCCACAGCTCCATCTTTCACACCACAGCTCCCTCATTCAACCACAGCTCTCTCCTTCATCCACAGCTCCCTCCTTCATCCACTGCTCCCTCCTTCATCCACAGCTCCATCTTTCACCCACAGCTCCCTCCTTCATCCACAGCTCCATCTTTCACCCACAGCTCTCTCCTTCCCCACAGCTCTCTCCTTCATCCACAGCTCCCTCCTTCATCCACAGCTCCTCCTTCATCCACAGCTCCCTCCTTCATCCACAGCTCCCTCCTTCATCCACAGCTCCCTCCTTCATCCACAGCTCCATCTTTCACCCACAGCTCCCTCCTTCATCCACAGCTCCATCTTTCACCCCCAGCTCTCTCCTTCATCCACAGCTCTCTCCTTCATCCACAGCTCTCTCCTCACCCACAGCTCTCTCCTTCACCCACAGCTCCTTCATCCACAGCTCCCTCCTTCATCCACAGCTCTCTCCTTCACCCAAGCTCTGTCCTTCATCCACAGCTCTCTCCTTCATCCACAGCTCTCTCCTTCATCCACAGCTCCCTCCTTCATCCACAGCCTCTCCTTCATCCACAGCTCCCTCCTTCATCCACAGCTCCCTCCTTCATCCACAGCTCTCTCCTTCACACAGCTCCCTCCTTCATCCACAGCTCTCCTTCATCCACAGCTCTCTCCTTCACCCACAGCTCTGTCCTTCATCCACAGCTCTCTCCTTCATCACAGCTCTCTCCTTCACCCACAGCTCTCTCCTTCACCCACAGCTCCCTTCATCCACAGCTCTCTCCTTCATCCACAGCCCTCTCCTTCACCACAGCTCCCTTCATCCACAGTCCCTCCTTCATCCACAGCTCTCTCCTTCATCCACAGCTCTCTCCTTCACACAGCTCTCTCCTTCATCCACAGTTCCCTCCTTCATCCACAGCTCCCTCCTTCATCCACAGCTCCCTCCTTCATCCACAGCTCCATCTTTCACCACAGCTCCCTCCTTCATCCACAGCTCCATCTTTCACCCACAGCTCTCTCTTCCACAGCTCCCTCCTTCATCCACAGCTCCCTCCTTCACCCACAGCTCCCTCCTTCATCCACAGCTCTCCTTCAACACAGCTCTCTCCTTCATCCACAGCTCCATCCTTCATCCAAAGCTCTCTCCTTCACCCACAGCTCCTCCTTCATCCACAGCTCCATCCTTCATCCAAAGCTCTCTCCTTCACCCACAGCTCCCTCTTTCATCCACAGCTCCCTCTTCAACCACAGCTCTCTCCGTCATCCACAGCTCCCTCCTTCAACCACAGCTCTCTCCTTCATCACACCTCCTTCATCCACAGCCCTCCTTCATCACAGCTCCCTCCTTCACCCACAGCTCCATCTTTCACCCACAGCTCCCTCATTCAACCACAGCTCTCTCCTCATCCACAGCTCTCCTTCATCCACAGCTCTCTCCTTCATCCACAGCTCCCTCCTTCATCCACAGCTCTCCTTCATCCACAGCTCCATCTTTCACCCACAGCTCCCTCCTTCATCCACAGCTCCATCTTTCACCCACAGCTCTCTCCTTCATCCACAGCTCTCTCCTTCATCCACAGCTCCTCCTTCATCCACAGCTCTCCTTCATCCACAGCTCCCTCCTTCATCCACAGCTCCCTCCTTCATCCACAGCTCTCTCCTTCCACAGCTCCCTCCTTCATCCACAGCTCTCCTTCATCCACAGCTCTCCTTCACCCACAGCTCTCTCCTTCACCCACAGCTCTCTCACCTCACCCACAGCTCCCTTTCATCCACAGCTCTCCTTCATCCACAGCCTCTCCTTCATCCACAGCTCCCTCCTTCATCCACAACTCCATCTTTCATCCACAGCTCCCTCCTTCACCCACAGCTCTCCTTCACCCACAGCTCCCTCCTTCATCCACAGCTCTCCTTCACCCACAGCTCTCTCCTTCACCCACAGCTCCCTCCTTCATCCACAGCTCTCTCCTTCATCCACAGCCCTCTCCTTCATCCACAGCTCTCTCCTTCATCCACAGCTCCCTCCTTCATCCAACAGCTCCCTCCTTCATCCACAGCTCTCTCCTTCATCCACAGCTCCCTCCTTCATCCACAGCTCCCTCCTTCATCCACAGCTCTCCTTCATCCACAGCTCCCTCCTTCATCCACAGCTCTCTCCTTCATCCACAGCTCTCTCCTTCACCCACAGCTCTCTCCTTCACCCACAGCTCTCTCCTTCACCCACAGCTCCCTCCTTCATCCACAGCTCTTCCTTCATCCACAGCTCTCTCCTTCATCCACAGCTCTCTCCTTCATCCACAGTTCCCTCCTTCATCCACAGC